>NW_011494811.1:3408481-3465068 GCF_000754665.1 Bison bison bison
TACATTTTTCAATCACTGGGGAAAAAAAGACAAAGGACAATATTTTGTGACATGGAAATTACACACAATTTAAATGTCTGTATTTATGAATGATGTTTTATCGGAATACGTGTGTACATGCTCAGTTGCTTCAGTTGTGTCTGACTCTTTGCAACACCAAGGACTGTGGCGTTCCAGGCTCCTCTGTCCATGGAATTCTTTCAGCAAGAATACTGAAGTGGTTTGCCATTTTCTCCTCCAGGGGAGCTTCCCGACCCAGGGATCGAACCCAGTCTCCTGCATCTCCTGCATTGCAGGCAGATGCTTTACTGCTGAGCCACCAGGTGAGCCCAGCCATGCACATCTGTTCAGATATTATCTACGGCTTCTTCCTCACTGCAATGGCAGAGTTGAGCAGCTGCGACAAAGACCACACGATTTACAATGAGAAGCCTGAAACTTTGATTATCTAGCCCTTTACTGAAAGTGTGTGTTGATCTCAGATCTAAACCATGAAACAAAGGCAATATTAATTTTCAGTTGCTTTTGGGGATGGGGCTGTTTTTAACAAACCTATGCATTATGCCTAGGAACTCACAATAGAGCTAAATATACTCTGTGTTTCTACAAGAAACCACTTATCCAAAACTGTTTGTACAGTTTTCCCCCAAGAAACCACAAGTAGGAAATCTTAATTTTTATTTAAAAAAATTCTTGAATTTGAAAATTTTGTATGACTCTCGTCCAGTGGGCCAACATACAGCCTCTGATTCAGAACATGAACATCCCTTGAACTCTTCACTTTCAACCATTATAAACTGTAAGAAAACAGTCTGGGCTTTGCAAAGTATTTTATGCAGTGCACAGTGCTCGCATGCTCAGTTGTGTCCGACTCTCTGCGACCCATGGACTGTAGCCCACCAGGCTCCTATGTCCATGGGATTCTCCAGGCAGGAACACTAGAGTGGATGGCCATTTCCTCCTCCAGAGGACCTTCCCTACCCAGGGATTGAACCCACCTTTCCTGCATCGGCGGGCGGATTCTTTACCACTAAGCCACCTGGAAAGCCCCAAAGTACTTTACGTTGTTATATAATTAGAAAAAAAAAAAGCTGTCTACATTCTCATTAGAACCTATCACAGAAGGTATATTTATTTTAGTAACATTAATGACTTTGCACAGTTACCTCTTTGAGAAAAGTTCTTTTTACTTAACTTCGGTCTGTGCCCTCCTTCTCATAGCACAAGCCAAGCAATGGTCACTAAGTAAATCCTTATTGGCTTTACCAGCCATCTTTGCTTCTCAACTTCCCTCTTGCTCTGTTGGTTTTCAGAACCTGGATGGAATTTTGAGGCAATTCATTTATTCCATCCCTATGCCTGAGACATGCATGTTTAAAATACTCCAGAAAGATGAGGTGCTCAAAAGCTTTTAAGTCCTCTCTCAATATACACAGATATTCTCTGCTTGACTTCCCATGCAATCTTTCTGTGTGTGGGTGTTTGTAAGATAAAGACCAAAAGTGGCCAGCAGTTCTTTGAACCCTACAAGGAACAAAGCCTGCTAACATCAGTAGCTGAAATCACTGTAGGCAGAGCCTGCTGCCTTTCACAAGGCTGCTTCTTAAAGCCAGTTCTTTACAATACAGGCCCCCCTCCCCAACCATTTTGGGGGAGCAGCTAATTCTATATTCTCAAAGTTACAGGAAGTAAAGGAACACTGCCAATAAAAATTCCTGAACTGTTCTTCTTTCATGCATAGAAACATGCATTTAGTCAACAAACATTTATGGGACATTGCTAAAGTGTCAGATAACGAAAGGATCATGACATGGATTTAGTCCCCAGGATCTTTTCAGTCTACAGGAGGCAGAGTATTGCAGACAGCTGATGAAAAAAAATGTGTTAGAGATTACAAGACACAGAAGGAGACACATGGAAGAGAGTGCTTGATTTTTCCTGAGGGTGAGTTGTCAAAAAGACTTCAGAGAGGAAGTTGCACTTGGGTTGAGTCTTGAAAGCTGAGCTAGTTTGGGGGCAGGAGGAGACTGGAAGGGGTAAATTATAGGCAGAAGAGCAGCAAAAGCAACCCCCAAATGTGAATGAGCCTAGCCCATAAGAGGTACTTTGAGTACTTCACAATGGCTCTAGTGTATGTGTTTTGGAGGAGGAGGGGTGATGGGGAAACGGGACTGAGAGAGAAATCATTCAGAGACATGGCTGGAGAACTCAGCAGCTGCCAGATCCTTGAAGTCCCTGTATGTATGCTAAGGAGTTTGGACTAAATCCTAGAGGCAGTAAAGAGATTTCAAATGCAAGAGTAATACAATCACACTGTTACATTAGAAGGAACACTTTGGCCACAGTCAGAAAAGGAAAAGAAGGTCTATAAAGGGGAATGCCGGATGGGGGCCAGGAGAAAGAAAATTCAATGTGTGAACTTAGAGAAGGTGTCGAGGAGGAAATCCTGATGATAGAGTGGATATTTATCGGGAAGGGCAGCAGGGAGGAAAAGAAATCAGCTGATTCCAGGTTTCTGGTTTGGTGATGGGGTAGCTGGTGGAGCTTTTCACCACAAGGAAGAAGAGGGGAGGAGCAATAGGATCCTTTCTGCTTAAAAACAACAACAGTAAAAGGGATCAGTGCCTTCCTGATTATAATCTAGGCTAAGAAATCATATAGATGAAGTAGTGCTTCAGGGTATTTTAGAAAATTCTTTATCTGCCCTTGTGGCTTTTGAATGTCATGGATTAGATTAGCATGCCAAAGTTGAAGCCATCTTACATTTGGTTTGGAAAATGATGGGATATAAATAATTAATATGTAAAATACCAAGATACTTTTTTTTTTTTTTAAGATACTTATTTTTAAATCCATTCTCTGCACATATCTAAACACAAACACAGGGTCTTTCTAAACTCTTTGAGAGGACCATTGGATTATACACTCTTTCTGCACATGAATTCTGTACCCATCAAAAGAAACAGGGGAGGTAAAAGACATGGCTTGGGTGCACAGCAACTGTGGGCGCCTCCAAAGTGGATCAGGCCTCTGTGGCTGGGGGAAGAACCTACTTGAATGTGAGCAGTTCCTTCCTCATCCCAGACTCACCAATCAGATGAGCCCTTCCAGTTTCCCTGGGGAGGAGTGACCTATCTAGTCTAGCGAAATGTTTATTATTGCTGTTTTCCTAATTTAAGTAGTACATATAACAGATAGATGTTAGATAGGATCCAATTCCATTTTAAAAGCTTTTGTGTCCCGGGTACTGAACTAGGCACTGGACATTAACAGATAAAAGACAAAGTTTTTGTCTTCAAGTGTTCATACCCTATTTTAGGAAGATAGATCTGTAGAAGAAAGATAACTGAATAACAGAGCAGAGGGCCAAGCAAATATTTACAAGCAAAGAGAAAGTAATAATTAGTTGTAACCCTGGGGCACTGGAGAGAATATTAAAAAGGACTCAAACATTTTTTTCTTTTACTACTTATAATATTTCAAGCTGTCATTTTTTTTTTCATTAGTGAAGGCTTTTTTTTTTTTTTGCCAAGGATGTGAAAGTGCCTAACGGGCAATTGTGTAATATATGGGTGGACATCTGTTCTTTCTGCCTACTCAACACCCCCTTCTCCTGTTTCTGGTAACAGAAGCCTTCCTTTTCTTTAGCAAACTACTCAGCCCCAACTTTAGGCCTCTTGCCTCCCTGCCTAAGGGGTAGGCAGGTGATCTAGTGGTCCAATTGGATTCTGTTGGGGGGTAATGACTTAAAAGCAGAAAGAAAAAGGACCTCATGCTTTCTGATATCCTAAGACATAAGGACCAGGGAAGCTGCTTTGTCATCATGTGGCAAAACCTGCTGAGAATAAAACCATCAGGAGAAAGGCAGAGCAGAGAGGTGGAAATATCAGAAGAAACAATGATGACATCACTGGAAACGGAGCTAGATTTACTCCTTAGATCTCAATTACCCAATTAATTTTACCCAATAGATTCCACTGAATCTGCTACTTACAACAAAAAAATCCCAGATAACACAGTATTTATCATAAGCTTACAAATTACTTGAAAACATGACTTATAGATTGTTTTTATTTTACCTTTGACTGAAGATATTAGAGCTGAGACTTCTGCAAAGCTTTATGAAGATGCTTACTGCTTTAACACTGTAAGATATGCTCCAGGAATTGCCAGTTTTGCTCTAACTGACACAGTGTCATCCAGTGATGAAGCTACTCTGATACAATAACATTTATCAACTGTTACCTTCAGTTTTTAGCTCTCCTATCATGTGCTCAGTTGCATGCAGTTTTAGCCATGGGACCACCAGAAAAGTCCCTTTCCTAACCCAACCTTCACTAACACAAATATACTTCTGTGAATTTTCTTTGCATTATAATTTACTGAAATACAGTCACCTTGGTTCTTGTTGCCCTTTAAAGAGACCAAATTCAATTCTAATTTAGTCATTAACATTGTGCTCTCTCTTAACGTTCTATCTGCTTAGTTCATCTTAGTGATACCTGCAAGATTAAGTCACCGTGATATGTGCAAATTGTTGTGCACCTTCCCTGGAGGAGAAATTAGGGAAATTAGAATCTTTAATTGTAGGAACGGCTGAGCCTCTGTTTACTCAGAAGTAAAACAGAGACAGTGAACCCTATTCCTTTTTCTCGCCCCGTAAAAATAAAATGGGACAAGTAAGAGCACGTGGAGATCTCTGAATACCAAAGATAAGAGTGTTACCACTGTTTTTGTATTTTACTTCCTCTAACAAACTCTGTTTTCATAGAAAGCCAAGTATGGGTATCTCTGGCTATTCCATATGTATAAGATGCTCACAGGACGATTAAAATAGGAGTGAATAAACTCTTACCTACTTTCCTTGGTAACTTAGTCCAGTGTTTCAATACTGCCTGGAAGTTACTTCTAATAAATATTTCTAAGTAAATGCTATTGGTAAAATACTATTGAATACTAATCCTTTGCCAGGCTCTATGTTTTATTCCTCCTAAAAGCATTTCCTCTTTTTTTTTTTAAAAGTCTTTGTGTTGACAAAGAAAAGGCAGGAAACTTTTCTGTAAAAGATCATTGTAAGGTCACATCTCAGCACTGTCTGTGATGAACTACCTCTATGCCTTTAAACATTCTTTATTTTGATGATTAACATTGTATATTATAGAAAATAACTGTGCCATTCAGTTGCTCTTACTCTACTACTTTTCGACTTTTACTACTTAGGAGAAGCAGATTTCCCAAGGCTCCAATTTTCTCAACATTTAAAGTGATGCATATTTATAAAAGGGAGGACAAAGGATAAAGAATAGCACATTCACTGTTTGGCATCTGCAAAATTAAAACACCCTGATATGTGGAAATCGTTGCAGCTCAACTTCCTTAAATGGGAAAATGTTGGCAATAAAGCTGAAATAAAAAATAGAGTGATTTAGTATGGAGAATATGGCAAGTAGATAAATAGTTTGAGATATCTGAACAGCCTTCATTCTGAACTCACACAGGGTGGACCTTTGGCAGCCATGTTTGAACCATGTTATCTGATTGGTAAGGGCAGACACATCACCGGTCCTCGGCCAATCTGATCTTCTCATAGGAATTTAGACTGAAAGATGCCAGTCAACCTAGACTGGTCAGCTGAACTGAGAATATATAGTCTTGGGTACTGAGGAGGCTACCATGTTGGGACATGTATTTACTTCGTGGTGAAAGAGGCCAACTAAGAAAGAGAAAAAGAAAGAAGCAGACATACAGAGCGAAGTAGAGCTCTGAGATCACAAGATCTGAAAGGAGCTGGGCAAATAGAGGGATGCATGGGAAGAGAGGACTAGCTTCCCTGGGTCCTTGTCAGTGTTCCAGTTTCAGGACTGGGTCTTTTTAAGAAGCCCATGTAGATCCCACGCACCTGGGTTCTATAAGACTCTCCTGCTTTCTTATGGTAAATTTCTCTCTTCTTATGGTAAATTTTCTCTTGTTGTTATGGGCAGTTTGAGTGGGTTTCAACTATTTGTAAGCAAAAGATTTTTAACCTAGGCAATAAGACAGTGGTTCTCCAAATGTACAGATACCAAGGGGAAAAGTGTGTGTGTGTGGGGGGGATTAATTAGGAGAATGGGACTGACATGCATATACAATTGATTCTATGTGTAAAACAGATAACAAATGAGAACCTAGCCCAGGGAACTCTACTCAATGCTAAATGGGAAGAAAATCTGAAAAAGAGGGGATATATGTAAACATATAGCTGATTCACTTTGCTGTACAAAAGCAACATCATAAAGCAATATATATATATATATATATTTTTTTTTTTTAAAGAGACAGTAGTTCTCAGTTCTGGTTGAGCATCAGAATGCCCTAGAGAGGTTTCTGAAAATCCAAATACCCCTGTTCAGACCCCTGATTCAGCAGGTCTGGGAAAGAACTCAGACACGTGATGTTTTCAAAAACTCAAGAGAAGAACTATGGTTGATGGAATGGCAACCAGTACATAGCAGAAGGCTGGGCATCAAAAGAAAACAGACATTCCAGGCCAAGATAACAATGGCAAAAGGGGAAGGAATACCCATAGGATGCAAGACTGCACACCACTTCCACAAAGCTGCACACTGTAAATGACTCAGCATGTACTTCCACACTGAGCAAACTGCGGTCAGTGTCAGTCTTCCGTCATGAAAGGGATTTAAGGCTCCAAGGATTCAAAGTATTTCAGGTTTGCTTTACATAACAATAAACTATTCCCTGTAGCTTTAAATCTAAATCATTTTGGTATCTGGAAGCATCAGATCTTAAAAAAACATTATTTAGCTAGACAATTATAGGTTATGATGGGCTAGGCAAGGCACAAATGAAAATAAGATGTGGGTGTGTGCAAAAGAGGCAATTAAGTGGGAATTTGGTATAGAAATTCTCCCCTGCACAGGAAGAAATTGAGTCCAAAAGTTGATTGTATTCATCTGACAGCAAAATTAACACCCAAATTATGGAATAAATTAGTAAGTATAACTACAAATGAAATCACCCTCTTGTAACTTTGACAAAGGAATTTATCTCAGGTTTAGAGAGTAATCTTTTTCTGAGCTAGATGAGAAAGATTACTGTAATATTTGTCAAGATTTTTTTCAACAATTATAAAAAAGTTTGTAATCTTCTACTCTATAAAAATGTACCTTTTAAGAACTACATTCTTGGGTTAAGAGGCACTGGTAATAAAGAAAGATATGGTAGCTCTCCTGTAAACCCTGGGAATGAATTCTCCACCAGTGAACAGACTGAAGTCTGAAAGGCACGTAAGGATTCCTGTACAACAACAGGAGTTTCAATAAAAAATAAAATAAGAGGAAGAGAATCTGATTTAGAACTTAGAAACCTCTTCCAAGTAATCAATACAAATTTGGCAGCGAGTAGAATCCTGTCATCATCTTAGGTTAAAGTTCAAGGTACTTCTGTCAAGATGACTGTAGGAATTTAGGGGGTGGTTATTTACCTCTTGAAAAACCTCAAGAACCTGCTGGTAATTGATTGGAAAATACCACAATAATTTGGGCATTGGACAGTAAGACCCCTCAAGGAACGAGTCTTCTACTACGGTCACTTCACTGCTTAATATCCCCCACCAATAGCCCCAGGTGTACCAAAAGAAAGGAATAAGTGTTAAGTGAAATGTAGTGAAAAGAAAATATAATCACTACCACTCCTTTATGACATTGTTCTGGACAAACAAATGATCTTACCTTTTTGAATTCTGCTTTCTTAACTCCAAACAGAGACTCATCCAAGTCAAATACAAAGGAAGATACTAATGACAGCTTTGAGAGTAGGTATGTGGTTTAAGGCAAAAGATGGCAGAACCATAATTAAATATCCAGTTTCCTCAATCGCTTGCTCTACAAATGATGTAATAATAAGAGCTAACACTTGAACACACATATCAGACAGCATCCTCACAGATGACAGTATTAACTCTTTCAACTCTCATTTTGGCCCCTGAAATAGGTTTGATTAATATGCTCATGTTTACAATGGCACAGAAGGGTTAAATAACAGCGAAGGTAAAATGCCTGAAGCAACAGAGCCAGGCTATATCCAGGCAAAAACTGCAAATTCTGACAAACCCCTTCACCTCTACGCTTTCCTGCTTCATGTGTCACAGTGACCACACAGAGTCTTCACTTTTCTCCTTCCAGTCTCTTCAAGTATTGCTGGTCTAATGGCCATTTCCATAACACTAAACCTGTGTGGGGTACCTGCAAGTCCACCGTGAAGGCTCTAAAGAAAGGATCTGCTTCCATTCATTTCCACATGTCAAACTTTTGTTACTGGAAAATCAGTAGTCATGGATTCTGGTCCCAACTCTACCTTTAGTTAGCTAGTGATTTTGAACAAGCCTCTCAAGGCCTCAGTTTCCTCATTTAATAAAAGAATTATATTAGATATTTTTAGGATATTAGATAGTAGGTATTAGAAAATATCCTGAGGCTATTTTCCAGCTCTGCAAAATGTTATTAAAAACAACAACAACAGAAAAAGCTGCTAGGCCTCTTCTACAGCACGCATGATGGTGGGTCTTGTCAGCACCACCTTCACAGAGCTTATAAGCAGCTCTAGGCAGGAAAATTAGTCACAGTGAAACCTGTTGGTATCATAAAGGAAAGTCGATGTGCTCCAGGAAAGGAAAGACGCAAATCAGAAAATTATTGAAGGACTAAAATACGCTGATAGTACTAGTCAAATGCATGGATGGTTCTCTTCTTTTTTTAACTCTGAAAAAATTTTAAATATAGAAAATTACAGAGAAAAAGATAACAAACACAGTTTCTATATTTTCCTCAGTTTTTTTCTTTGTTGTCTTGTATGTTTAAAAATATATCATGCTGAAGTACCATAATCACCTTGCCTTCTCCAGGTGACAACCATTCTCAAGAATTTGGTATGCATCCTTCTAGTCTTTCTAAAATAAATATAGTCTTTGGGACTACATAATCTTATCAGTGAAGCATAGAGTGTCTCTAAGGCACAAATTCAGAACTGTATTCATTGGGTCGCAGTGTTTCTTTCTACGTTTAACTTGAAGCTGCCAGATTGTTCTTCAAAGTGCCTGTACCAATCCACTCTCCCGTTAGCAATGGAGTCCCAGTCTCCACACATGCTCACCAACTTTAGGAGTTTTCAGTTTTGGTTTTGGTAGAGTTATTTGTTTTGTTTTGTTTGTTTGTTGCCAAACTGATGGGTTAAGAGTGGTATCTCATTTTTGCATTAATTTTTATTTCCTTAATGACTTGTAAAGTTGAATACTCAGGTTTCTTCTACAAATCACCAGTTTATAGCCTTTGCCCATTTTTCTCTTGGGTTGCCATTTTCTTTTTACTTAGAGAATATGAATATATTGAACATCTTAAGGCTAGAGGGTCATAGATTACAGACTAGTAATGGGAGCTGCTGGATGGCCCTGATTGGGCAAAGGGGCCACCCAACTTGGGGGCAGGCTTCGTGGCAAAGCCTGCATCAACAGCATAGGAGTGAGGTCATGTTATTCAGGAAACAGATAACTAGTTACTCATCTGGATGGGCAGGTTATGGACAGAGCTCTTGGGTTCTTTTTCACTTGCTTGGTCATTCATCTGTTCAATCTGCTACTCAACACCTCTATTTCCTAGGCAGTAAGAAGCAGAAATCTTTATAAGCCTTTTCATGATCTCTCATGGACTGAAGCAGAGAAGACAATGGCACCCCACTCCAGTACTCTTGCCTGGAGAATCGCAGGGACGGGGGAGCCTGGTGGGCTGCCGTTTCTGGGGTTGCACAGAGTTGGACACGACTGAAGCAACTTAGCAGCAGCAGCAGCATGGACTGAAGAAGAAAAAGACCTGTACTCTCTTAAGCTTTCTAAAGACAGGTTTCACTTAGATGAAATGACCTGAAAATGTTTCCTCTCAGCTTATAAAACATTTAAGAAAAAAGCAGATGAAACTAAACTAAAATGCAATTTTCATAAAAACATTTAGCTTTATTTCTCTGCACCTTCCGAGAAACAGGAGGAAATACTTTTGTTTTCTTTACCTTAGGGTTAACTAGAGACAGCCTAGTGTTAGAAATACAGCAGATGCAAAGTCTTCTCCTCTGTAAGGTGAGTATGTGGCATAAGTTCCTTCCTCAAGAAAACCTAGATCTTTGAACATGTGGGCACCAGGCTGCACCACGGCTCTGTCCCCAACTTCCTCAGAGGAGAAGAGTCATGCACCCTACAGAGGTTTAGAAAGAAAACAATGCTATGAAAGGGGGCTTAGTCTCTTTGGGTTTCCCTGAAATAATGATCTCGTGTCAAACCTTGACTGTTAAAATGAATTGTATTTTGATTAATGACTTTTATTCTGTTAAAAAAATAAATGACCAAAGTGTGTGTTTACATACGCAGAGCTGTATATTCTACATGTATATGTGTGTCTCCTTTGTTTGTGTGTGCATACCCAGAGTGAAAGAGCCAGCTGTGTTAGCAATTTATATTTGGGGGGTGGGTGGGTAATACAGTAAGTTCTGTTGAAAGGAGATGATGGGAGAGAATCTGATACCCTGAATCTTTCAACAAGACAGAGGTCAGAGGGCAAGTGTGGAAATAAACTTAGAAACTAGCTTCTTGTTTCTAAATCAGTTTTTAAAAAAGGCCACCTATAAATGTGCAATCCGTTTGGAAGCCAGGTTTTGTTGCTGTTGTTAGGAGGTGTTTGGATTGTTTGCTCGTTTGGTTTTATTTCTCAGTTGACTCTTTCTACAAAATTCAGTCAGAAAATGGGTACGGGGAAGGGATTGTGAGGTCCTGTTTTATCAAAATCACCAGCTTCAGAAAACTCTTCCTCCTTTCAACAAAAGGTTTGCAGACTTGCTATTCTCTCTCCCCAGTTAGTAACCTGAAAACTACAGATCTAGAAATTATCATTTGAATTTATTTAGAGTAACTGACTGTGAAGTCAGTCAACCTTTGCTTATTAAGAGATTTGCTTAAAGACTGGAAAGCCTCCTGGATAAATGACTGGCAGGCAACCATGTGGGCTCCATGAAGGAAAAATGACGGTTGGTATGTAATATGCAGAGACTGTAGCCTCTAAGCCATGTGGCCAAGGAAACTGCAGAATCCAGTGGTGAAGCCAATTAGTAGATTATGTGGATGCATGAAAAGTATGGTCAGAGGATTGCCAGACAGTAGAACTTGATGTAATGGCCCAAATATCAGGTTGGCCAAAAAGTTTATTTTCAGAACATCTTATGGAAAAACTCAAGTGAATTTTTCAGCCAACCCAACAGTATAGAACCATGTGGAGCAACCTGTGGGCTTCACCACTTTTTTAACCTTAACTTTTAAAATAAGTCTAGAACTAGAATCAAAGCAGTAATAATGCCAAAGCTATTGTGCTTTAGAATAGCTTTTTAATATATAAACTAGAATTGTTTCCCTAAGTAAAATCCATTTTCTTGAGTCTTGGTTTGAAGTCTGAATCTAAATTAGACGTGTAGGAAATAAGCCAGATACCTACCAGAGCCAACATTAAAATGCTCCTGACTCAATCTGGAACCTATATACTTAACTCTACCTCTCCAAAAATACTGGCACAATACTAAGCTATCCCATAATTTGTCTCATTTAAATGAATTCTCATTTGCCTTCCAATGCCAAAAATGAAGGAGTAGAAAATAGAAGTCCTTGGTTTTATCATTACTTGACCACCAGGTTTCTTTTTTCTTTGATATGCTATTTGTCTATACATAATATTTGCTTCTTCACAGGCATATTATGAGAATTAGAAGTAACTCCTGGGCTGAACAACATTTAAACTAAACCAGCCAGTGTTTGTTCAAGTTATCTTTTAAGATATGCACCAAGCAGTTCCACAACTCTTTTGATAGGCAAATTCTCAATCCAGTAATCACAGAATCTTAGTGAAGAGAAATATTAAAGTTCACCTAGTCCAACTTCTTTATCCAGTATAGGAATCTCATCTGCTTGAAAAAAATCCTTCTTTACTACAAATAAAATACCTAAGGCAAGTTTCTCTTCTTATACTCAGTGGAGGCGGAAAACATCGGCCACCTTTTTCTTTATAAGAATTCTTTCTAGACTTAAACACCATTTATTTTCTCCCTTCAATCTTCCTTTCTGTAGGTTAAATAGCCCACTTTCATCATTCTTCAGAGATCTGATTTTCCATGCTTTTAATCAATTCAATTGCTTTCCACATCCTCTCAAAATGCAGAAGCCCAAACTGGGCATGGTCACTGAATGACAGCTTGGCCACTAAGTGTTCCATTAACGCTGAGTATGGTGACGTAGGCTTTCATGCCAGTACAGTCCAGCATTGTGTTAGATTTTAAAGTGTACTTAAATATATATATATGTATATTTATGTATTTTATATATATATATCTACACACATACACACATATATAAATATGTGTGTATATGTAATTGATTTTTACTTTGACCTCTTTAACTGTTATTAAAAATTTTTTTAACATTAACTTGTTTAAAAGTGAAAAGTCCCCAAATCATTTAGAATGTGCTTCTCTTAAGGTAAAAACCTAGTCCTCATAGGGTTTTAACAAATTTAATCACAGATGGCACACATAGCTGGTAATATACCTTATTACAGTCCCGAGTCTGCTCCTGGAATTTTCAAAATTTCATATGTGCATCATCTTGTTTTCTGGAACCAAGGAAAAATAACAATACTCTATGTAGTTCTCTGGGCCCTGCAGCTCAAGCTGCCTGTAGTCTCTTTTTAGTAGCTTGTGGCCTCCCTAGGGCTGGGGTCCCAGAAAGTGATGAATTATCAAGTGTGTGGATGTCTTACTCAGGAGTCCAGGTTGGAAATGACAAGAGTGCCACTCAAACGGTCATTGTGGGCAAAACAATAGGTGGAGTCTATTAATGGGTCACGTTACCAAAAGGAGCTGGACCCAAGTGCTTAAATGATGATGGGAAGCTGTCTTTCTCCATCTTCCAATTCTGTGTTCCAGTGTTTTGGCATTTTTAGGCAGACTTCCATTAAGCGATGACTATAGGCTTACATAAGGGCTTCCCTGTTGCCTGAATGGTAAAGAATCTGCCTACAATGCAGAAGATGTGAGTTTGATCCCTGGGTTGGGAAGATCCCCTGGAGAGGGAAATGGCAACCCACTCTAGTCTACTTTCCTGAAGAATCCCATGGACAGAGGAGCCTGGTGGGCCACGGGGTTGCAAAGAATCGGACATGACTTTAGCGACTAAACAACAACAGGCTTACAGAATACCAGTAGAGGGACCCGGCAGAGAGAGAAGGTTCCTCTTTTCTAGTAGCTCCACCCAAACTCGTGGTGAATTCTCACATCCTCAGCTTGGGTCACATATTTATTCCTAAACCAATCACCAAAACTCTGCTTGGTCTGATCCAAGTTCAGAGTCAACTTCTAGAGCTAGAAGGTGGCATCAGCTTCACGCAGACCACTAGATGGAGATTCATTTGGGGCAGTTCCCCAAAGGAAAACTTTGGGGACCTGGTGCAGATTAGGCGCTATTTCCATAAGAAGGGTGAAGAGAAGTGTGGTAGGGAAGAACACGCTCCTCTATTCACAGCCTTTCAGGAAGGCCACAAATAGCACGGTCTGTGACACACAGAATGGAATTGATAAGGGCTTGAAGAATGAGTCCATTGGCCAGCAGCCTGGCCCCCCTGTGACCACGGGCCCAGTACCAGCACAAGACCTCAAGCACTTAGGAATAACCGTAGCACTGCTTAGCAATGCACCAGGGGAAATGTTTGCTGGGTTGGAATGGTTGGGGGTGGTGGAGAAGGGAAAAGGGTTGAGAAGACATAGTCCTTTCTGTGTAATTTCAGGGAGGGCAACCCCAGAATTAGAGAAATCACTCCCATGCATCTAAGAAGTAACATATATTTACTTAAAGCCTATAATGAGAATTCCTTTAGCATGTCTTTGATCCCTGGTTCAGTGAAGTTCTGATCAAAATTTTGCAGTGAATTTTGGCCAGCTCAGTAAAACAGCTGGGGTGGCCAGAGGAACAAGGCTGGATAAAGATGTATGAGGTATGTGGGAAGGGAGGAAGAAACCGGGGCTCTATAGAGGAGTGGGTGCCTATAAGCCTCTTGGCAGAGGCAGGGCAGCTGTTCTACAAAGTCACCTACCTTTGGAAAGTGATATAAGAGGTTTCTTACTGAATATCATAGTAATACGAATGCCTATCAGTGAATAATCAGAAGATAAGGTCCTATTCTAATCCTGTGCTGAAATGTGTCACAATCATATTTACTATGGCACAGCAACTACCTTTTAAATTCCAGTTTATTTTGCCTTTTATAGTCACAGATATGCCTTTGCAATTATGACTTTGATATTTGTGACAATTTTATACTGTGTTTTAATAATACCTTCTTCAGATATTAATATCCACTCATAGTGGTTAGAACTTGAAATAATTACGGTCTGTTTATCTTTGGTTTGGTTCCTTGTTGAGTCTTAAGTTAATTATAAAAATATTTGTAAGTAATAAAAATAACCTCGTTGGGTAATATGGGCATTGGTATTAAAAGCAAAAGAGAACCAGGAAATTTAGTTGGATTCCCAAAGGAGTCTTTGGCTGAGAAAGCTTTGGGAAGCACTGGGCAAGATGTCTCCAAATATAATATACTCTTGGCCAAAGCATAGAAGGAGAATGTGGTAGAGAGGGGAAAAAAAAGAGAGGAAATGGAACAACTCTCTTTGTACAAGGAAATATCTGTGAAAAATAGCATTTTTATTCTCTGTATGCTCTGGAAGAGAACAGGCTTGTATACAAATTCCCGTACAAAAAGAAAGGCTAAACTCATAAGGCACTGAGAAAAATGGCTGAGATCATCAAACTGATGGTGTAATGAGTATGGCAGAAATATTTTATACCCTATTAAAAATCTAGCTTGCCAAAACAGGTAAGTTGAAATACACACCCTTATCTCTAAAATCAAGCACACACATGTTTGCCAGCTACCTTCCTGTGTGTCCCTCCAGAACACTCTACATCCTTCTTCACCCTGGTCTCTTGCTTTGGCATCGGACCTATGTGGACCATATCAACAGGACCCTTTCCTGGCTTTGACCGCTGGGAAACACCTGCAGGAGATGGGAGGTGGCAGAGTGGCCTTGGGCTGTGGGTTGCCTGCACCTCCTGAAGGTCTCAGATTCCCCCAGACAGCCTTTTCTGTCTCCTGCTTCTAGAATCCAGTCTGTCCCCTCATCCTTTCAGGAATAGGGGTATTAGTGGAGCCCTACTGTAATTAACCCTGGCAGACCTGCACAAGCCCCTGTTCATTCCACTAAGAGTACTCCTTTTATCATTAAAGTCTCCGAATGATTCTAATGAAAGCCATCTCTTGATGGGATCTTGGCTGATACAACATGTAATATATTCAGCTGAAGAAAAAGTAATTCAGTTGTAGAAAAAGTTCTAATCGCAACCTGTGCTTCATTTCATTTCTAGTCCTCACATTTACTACTATTTTTACGAGAGCTGAATGCAGGCCAAACCAAGGCATAAGGAGGTTTATGACCAAAAAAGCCTTCAGTCCTCTACCCTCTATCTAGACATAGATATCAAGCGTGGAGAAGGACTGCTCGGCTTTCAGCATGTTGACATGACCCTGCCTTCTCCTCCCCACTGTCCTCAAAATCCCCACCTCATCTTTCAGCTTCTCACTCTTTCCTTCCATTGGGTAGTGGTGGGGCAAACAGCACTGCCTGTAATAGTGTCCAGGACAGTACTAAGCACACAGTCAGTTCACTCAGGGAGATGAGTCTTACTTACTCATGAGCTATGAAATTATTCAATTAGTGTTTACTAAAAGATTAAAGGAAACTGTTAGAACCCCAAGTACCTCCATAGCAGAAACCATGTCCAACTCACGGGTCTGGTCCCCAGACCTAGCTCAGCGCCTGACACTCTATAGGGGCCCATTAAAACATTTATCGAGATGAACTGGAGTGTCTGTTCATGGGGACAGGAGGGTGGCAAGTGCCGTGGGAAGCCACACTTGTGTGTCCTGAGTGTACATTTCCACCGTGTGCACAACGGTGCACTTTCTGACTTTCCTCACTCTTCTTATCAGAATATCACCAACGTCTCCTGCAGTGGTATTAAAACCTATTTTGGGTCATGGACTTCCCCCTTTGAGAATCTGATGAAAACAATATACCTGCTCTGACACCAATAGATAAATATAGGTCAAAGACTACAGGTAGAGGAAAAAAATACTCTGAGTCAAGATGGTCCATATGACCCTGAAGCAGACATGTTCCCTGTGTAGAAAAAAGGCAGGATACAAGGTACTCCATGAGGGATCTAAGAAGATGCATCCTAGTCCAGACTTCACAGAACATAATCTAGGTCTGTGGTCCCCAACTTTGTGGCACCAGGGACTGGTTTTGTGGAAAACAATTTTTCCATGGACTAGCGGGGGAGTGGTTTTGGGGTGAGTCAAGTGTATTACACTTATTGTGCACTTTATTTCTATTATATCAGCTTTACCTGAGATCATCGTGTGTTAGATCCCAGAGGTTGGGGACCCCTGACTTAGAGGAATTAGCTTTCTTTATTCAAACCCCGGCAGCTGATAATGAATTTGGGCCCTGGGCTAAGTGTGGTACTTATCTGAACTCTTAAGTTAGCCCTTACCTTCATCACATTAGTACTACTGTTGTCTTCATTTTAAAGACGAAGAAGTTGAGATCCAGGGAGGTTTGGCAGACTTCTCAAAGTCATAAATGTAGCTAGTGATGAGGCCAAGATTAGAACCCAGGCAGTCCCACTCAAATGCTTATACTCTTAACTAGTCTGCTCCTGCTCCCTCACCAATGAGCTAATACCTGCTCCTAACTACCTTGTCTCACTAATGGAATTTATTTGCACCCATTTATTGAGCATCTACTAGAGTGAGAGGCATTGTGCTAGTTGCTATGGGAAGCACAGAGATGCACGCAAGAGAGTTTTCTCTGGACCCATAAATGGCAAGAAATAGAATGGGTAATGCCCCATTGACATTAATAAGGCCATACAGCACAGGCAAGGAAGAACTGGGGCAGAGTGTGAAGGACAGGTAGATAAAGCACTGAGCAGATGGGTCAAAAGCAACCTGAGAGGTGATATAAACTTCACAAGAGTCATCCCTGCCCAGACATGCAGACTGGGGGAAGATGATCTGTTCAGGCCACCTGGGCTCAGATTCTATGCTTGCAGTATCCAAGTGGACTTTAGAACATAAAACAAGAGGTTAATTTGAAAACCAACCAAGAGGACTGTAAGTAAACTGCACAGTTGGCTATGCTGAGCACTTATCAAATGAACTACACAGTATGTTCAAGTGAAGATATGGTGCTATTTATGGCCCTGAAAGAGGTTTGGCGATTGCAGGTATCTGTGCTGCCTCCTTTTCTCAGCTTCTTCTCCTGCTCCTCCTGGCTGGCTGTGTAGCTTCAGAAGACTCACAATGGCATACCCTGGCTGGAAGGGTCTCTGAACTCCTTCTGCAAGTTCTCCGAGTATCTGAATACCACAGTACAAAGTCAGGTCTGAATTCTCAGAAGAATGTTGCGGCTCCGGCTGCTGTTCTTGGTGCAGAGCATCTGTGCCTCACTTCCTCTGATGGGTTCTCCAGTGCCTTCTTGTTTGTGCTATGCCTCTTCCCTGGCAGACCTCCCAGTTCTCTAAGGAACATCACCCTTAGCCGCCAAGGCCTCGGAGTCAGTGCCTAGTGAGTTCACACACTGGGGCTCAGCCCAGTATCTGCCACATTATAAGAACACAGGAAAGGTTTGCTGAAGAATGAAGGCACAAACAAAGGCAGGCTTTCACCTCTGGGCCTCTCAGGGGCCCTGCCCTCTGCTGCACAGCAGCAATGCTCAGCTGCCACAGAATGACCAACTGCCCAGCCCACAGCTCGTCCCAGCCTCCCTCTGGACACACTACCTCTCCCATCTGCTCCCACTCCCAGATCCTCTGGTCTCCTGGGTGTTCCTGCTTTGGGTCGGGAAGCCTATTTATCTTGTCCTTGGGCCCTCCTTGTCTTCTGGACTGAGGGCTGCTGGGAAGACTGCCCCCTAGAAACAGGAGATGTTTTCCTCTCTGGAGTCTTGCTTTCCTTGTTGAAATTCTCACAGTTGCCATACCTACTAGTCAAGGTTAATAAAACCACACATTTACAAACATCAAAAGCTACCCACAAATGGGGAAAAAACATAGCACTTTATAATTCTTCCAACTGTCTTTGCCAACTGTCTTTCTAACATGTGAGAGCTAGCTACATGGCCACGTGAGTCTGTGTAAATCTATTTATCAAAGGGTGGACATACATACCATTGTGCTGGAGTGGCAGAATTTACTTTTAGAAAACAGCTTTCTCATATAATTTTATCCGTCCACCAAAAATCACACAGGATATGAGCAAAAGCACCCCACTGGTTTATTTTTTTTTTAGAGACGGCCTCTAATGGGTGTGCCAACGTCTCCATTTTGCTCCAACCTATACACCTTTGAGCAATGGTGCTGTGACTTTTCTCCAACTGTGTTTAGTCGTTTTCCCACTAGGCCTGCAAAGTTGGAACATTTTTGGAGGCAGGCCATTGCATTATAAAAAGTACTTTTTAACTGTTCCTTTTCACCCAAACTTTTTCAAGGTGCTAATTAAAAGCATTCCTGGTAATTGTGCAAAGCCACTGCCTTTAGCCTTCTATTTGTTGGTACTTCTTCTTTCGTCTGTCCCACATTTGAATCCCAGCACACTGCCCCCAACACCCCAATCTCACAGTGGCTTTGTCTGCCCCGACCCATTCTGGACAAATGGGAGGCTTCATTGTCTTAACACAAAGCAGGAAGGCACTGGCCTTTCAACAGAACAGATCCATAAGTCCTCGAGGCAAGATTCATCTAGGGGCCACTTGACTCTCAGCCAACTGTTTCCTAGTCTGCAAAAGCTCAAATCAGCCAATCAAAACATTTACAGAGTACCATTTATGTACAAGGCATGAAGAATGATACACAACCATCAGAAAGGTGGTCCTCACCCCTCAAAAGAAGCTTGTGATCTAGAAGAGAAGAAAGGCTCTGCACTTAAATAGATACTCAATACTACTGGGCCACACATGCTGACAGCCAATACGAGGTAAAGGCAGCAAGGGCATCTAGACACATCTGGAAGGCATGGAAGGGGGAATTTGAGTGGAAAATAATCAGTCAATCAGTCTGGCCAAAATGCAGGTGAGAAGAGGTACATTAAGACCAGATTGCCAAAGTCCTTGAGTGAAATTATGAAGTGTGTTAGGCTACAGTCCTTGGATTTATTTTATATCTCTAAGGTGTCATAAAGGAGCTGAATACACCTATTCATGTATGAATCAGAAGAAAGATATTCTTATCGCTCTTTGCCTTGTTACATTTCCTTATTTAATACAGTGCTTACTATGTGCTAAGCCCTATTCCAACAGATTTATAAATATTAATTCATTGGATATGCACCGCAGTGCCGTGAAGTCGGAGCAATTATTTTGTCCTTTATACAGCTGGGAAAAAAAAAACACAGAATTTAGGAGATCTGCTAAGGCCTATGCCTGTGCTGCCTCTCCTATTCCCAAGGAAGAGCAGATGATGGACCAAATGCTCTGTCTGCTGAGCCCCTCAAAGAGGCAAATGAAATACCATGTGCAGAGATTAATCAATAACATCTTCACAGAACTTCTTTTGAAATATTTTAAGACTATCACTTGAGCTTCCTGTGATAGTGGTAAAGAATCTGCCTGCCAATGCAGGAGACGCAAGAGACCTGGGTTAGATTTCTGACTCGTATTGGGAAGATCCCCTGGAGAAGGCAATCTGTTCCAGTATCCTTGCCTAGAGAATTGCATGGACAGAGGAGCCTGGCGGGCTACAGTCCATGGGGTGACAAAGAGTCGGACAGGACTGAACACACATACATACTCACACGACTATCACTTACTGAATTGTTCCTAAAAGTCCCCAAGCACTAGGATTCCACCACCCAAAAGGAGGGAAACAAAATGTGTGCAAATTTACCAAGTGTAGAAATTGGCCACGTTACACCTGAAGTGGGGAGAGGAGTTAGAGATACAAAAGAACAGAGGGATGGATGTCAGGAGGGAAAATAAAGGGGGAAGGAGTGCCTGGGGCTGCCCTGAGTTTCCATGGAGAACAGAACAAGCTTGTTTTTCTCAGATGTGGATGGCTAAAGAAGAAAAGTGGAATATTATGCTTCCCACCTCCATTGTTTTTCCTAGTGTCCCATTTCTTATTTTAAATTTTCTTTGAGAGATGGATGGACCTGGTTTTTAAGACTATGAGGAGTTAGGGGTTAAAAGAATCAGGAACACCAAGAAATACAGCGAATGGGGAAAGGAGACATGACAAGAGCGCAGAGGAAAAGAAGAGAGACAGCTCATTACGCTACTCCGGGGAAAAAAGAAAGATGGGAGACAGGATGAGAGTCAGAGGAAGAAGGCTGGGCCAGTTTTTCACCAGAAAGAGTCAGTGTTCGAGTGTGACCCTGTGTAACAAATTCTTCCAGACCCTTGAGTTCATAACCCACAATTTGAGAAATGCCATTGTGTAGACCGCACCCAACAGAGATATTTTGCACTTAACAACTGGGCCACAGCAGATGATGGAAAGAGAATGGCCAACTCTGTGGATTTTCCCAGCTGGAACAAGTAAAACATTTCACTTGATGAGCTCAAAATGCTGACAAATCATTTCATATAAGGAGTGAACGTGTTGAGGGGGAGCACGTGTTGGTTCAAAAAGAAAATGGTGTCTGGCAGTATATTTTTGCTACTTCTTTACCAAGAGGAGAGCTGGGTGGAGGGAATGGTGGGGTACAGAGGGCCTCCGCCTTTGCAGGAGAGTCGGCTGAGTACAGAGGGCCTCCGCCTTTGCAGGAGAGTCGGCTGAGTACAGAGGGCCTCCGCCTTTGCAGGAGAGTCGGCTGAGTACAGAGGGCCTCCGCCTTTGCAGGAGAGTCGGCTGAGTACAGAGGGCCTCCGCCTTTGCAGGAGAGTCGGCTGAGTACAGAGGGCCTCCGCCTTTGCAGGAGAGTCGGCTGAGTACAGAGGGCCTCCGCCTTTGCAGGAGAGTCGGCTGAGTACAGAGGGCCTCCGCCTTTGCAGGAGAGTCGGCTGAGTACAGAGGGCCTCCGCCTTTGCAGGAGAGTCGGCTGAGTACAGAGGGCCTCCGCCTTTGCAGGAGAGTCGGCTGAGTACAGAGGGCCTCCGCCTTTGCAGGAGAGTCGGCTGAGCACTACGGCAGCTCTGAAGAGTTTGGACAAATGGCCATTTTGGAACTATCATGTGATTCCTATATCAGCTCATCTTGGAGCTGTTAGCTATTTACAGTCTCATGCTGGAAAGTCTCTTAAGGCTCTTTAAAGATATTAAAACGATGACACATTTTAAAATGTTGTAACACAGTTCCTGGGCTTTTTTCCCCCATTGGTTTAATCATTCTCATGTAAAATAGGAAGCATCCAAAGGTAACAACTTCCAGTGCTCAGCTTTCTGTGTGTATTGCACTGCTGCATGATATATATCGACGATGATGCAGGGCCAATTCCAACTAGTAAGGACCAATGAGACAAAGGGATGCTATTCCAATATCAATCCAACTGGGTTCTGTGGAGGGAAGAATGGGGATCTAAGGGACCATGTGTGGTTAAGAGCAGTGGTTAAACAATGGAGTTTTAGAGTCAGACTGATCTAAATGCAAATCTCAACTCTGCTTTTCAATGGCTCTGTGACCTGCAGCAAGTTACTTCATCTTTTTGAGCTTTCATTCTGTCGTTTGTAAAATGGAAATAACAGTACCCATCTAACAGGGCTGTTAGGAGGCAATATGACCCATGTAGGTAGATATTGGAAAAGCAGTGGTATCTGTAAGGCACTCAGTTAAATGACAGCTATAATTAATCTCAGACACAAGTTTGGTAAGAACCCACTTCACTAGGCCTGGTAGAAATTTTGTAGAAGCAAAAATTCAAGAGGGCCCAGAGCTATCCTAAAGATGTCAAGCACTTTGGATTTAAAAGGGAGCTCCAAACTTCCCTAGTGGTTCAGGTATTAAGAATCCACCTGCCAATGTTGGGGACATGAATTCAAGCTCTGGTCTGGGAAGATTTCAAATGTCATTCAGCAACTAAGCCCGTGGGCCACAACTACTGAAACACATACACTCTAGAGCCCACACACTGCAGCGACTGAGACCACATGCCTAGAGCCTGTGCTATGTAACAAAAGAAACCACTGCAGTGAGAAGCTCAGGCATCGCAACAGAGAGCAGCTGGCTTGCTGCAACTACAAAAGCCTGCCCGCAGCAGTGAGACCTAGCACAACCATAAATAAATAGATAAACTTGTAAAATAAATAAAAAATAAAAGGGACCTCCAGGTCTGATATGCTCATCTAGTTAAAGCTGGGACAAAGACGCCATCCAGGTGGCCTACCAAGTATGATGTTGACCTACAGTGGATGTCGGAGAGCCATTCCCAATAGAAATGAATCCTCAGAGCCACACAAAGATAAAGAAATGAGGAAGGACCCCCTTCACCTTCATATGACTAACCTGATTCTATATTCAGTTCTTTCTCATACACTGTTCTGTTTGGGTTCAAAATTGAGAGTGACTTTCAGTCATTGTGAAAGCTCCCACTCTCCTCGGGTGGCATTTTTATCACATAAGTAAATGTAGGATTGCTAGATTTAGCAACTAAAAAATACGGGATGTCCAGTTAAATTTAAATTTCTGATAAACAATGAATTTTTGGGTATATAAAAAAAAGTATACTTACTTTGGTATATCTCAGTACAATATTTGGGATGTACTTAACACTAAAAAATTATTTGCTGTTTAGCTAAAATGTAGATTTAACTGGACATCCTCTAGGTTTACCTGGCAACTCTAGACAGTGGCCAAGAAACTGCCCTTTTTAACCTGCAGACTGGCAAAGCAAAGTTACCTCCATCCATAATTGGCACTGCATTGGAAAACATACACAAAAAAACCCCCACCAAAACCCTAAACCCCACAGTTCCTTGGGCTGTTACTTTTCGGCAAAAAAAAAAAAAAAAAAAGAAAACCACCAAAACCCTAAAACCCCACAGTTCTTAGGGCTGTTACTTCTCAGCAAATATAGTACTACATTTACAGACTTTAAAAAAAGATATAATTTCCCCACCCAGGGATTTTTTTTCAAGCATCTAAGTCTAGAGAAAAAGAATAACAATGGGAGGGGATTTGCCCTGTGATGGCATATGCATAATTATTGGTCAACTGACGTTTCAGACATGACGCTTGTAGGAGTATGACATCTTGCTTTTTTAGCTTTTCTAGCAAGGCCAATAGGATGAGTTAAGTCCTTCCGAAAATCTCTATTCTTTATTCTTCATGAAAAAAAAAACAACAACAAAACACACGTACAGAAACATTTCACCAAATGACAAAGCATTTTCTTTGGCAGGTTCATTGCCACAAAATATTATGAAATTAATCTTTGGGGCCTAAAGGGCACTGCCCAACAGTGCTGGCCATTGTCTCTAGTCACAGCTGCAGCCTGGCTATTCACACTGACCCCAGAGAGAGGTTAGCCATGTCGCGAACAAGGTCATGCTGTACGTGGATCATCCATGCAAACAAACAAACACAGAACGTCTTCTTCCTTGGTTATATCAAAGACAACTGAGTTCTTTCCTTCCTGAGTGAAAGCCAACAGGATTCCTTATTTTGCAAAATATCCCCCCAAACAACTCCAGGTTCAAGGTCCTTAGCGACCTAAATTTAGAAAGAGGGTTACCCTGTGGACCCATGGGAATTTTAAGCGAATGGTACCATTCTTATCCTTTTTTTTCTTCTCAGACCTCTAATCTACTTCCTAAGTCTACTCAGGTACAAGAATGACTCCTTCAAAGGTCGGGAGCCAATATTTCCAAGTGTTTTTTTCTTCTTAAATTTTCCTGAAAGTATTGCATGAAACTTCTGTGCCAGAGTGCAACAGGCCTGTGGCCAGGTAGGACTGGACAAACACATGGAATCTGGTCCAGCTCATCAACCTGGCACCCGAATGTACTGATCAAAGGAGAGCTTTTTAAACCATGGGAACCACTAGTGAAAAGTCACTGGTGCTTTGATGGCGGCCCAGTAGGTGGTGGCAATATGATGAATCATGAAAGACGAAACTGAAGAAGAAAACTAATCATCATATCCCCTTGGCATAGGGCCTACCTAAGAGACAGAGAGAAATAAACCACGTCTCTAGGAAGCCTTCCTTGATATAGGCAAGGGAATTCTGAACTTCTGATCCACTTGACTTCCCTGTTTCTGATACAGACATATAGAAATACTTCATACTATCAGACATATTCATGGCTTCCCTAGTGCCTCAGATGGTAAAGAATCTGCCTGCAATGCAGGAGACCAGGGTTCCATCTCTGGATCAGGAAGATCCCCTGGAAAAGGGAATGGCTACCCACTCCAGTGTTCTCGCCTGGAGAGAGAGAATTCTCTTCCATGGACAGAGGAGCCTGGCAGGCTATAGTCCATGGGTCACAAAGAGTTGCACATGACTGAGTGACTAAAATTTCACTTCACTTCATAGTTTTATTTATCAGTCCATCTTGGCTTGCTCACTGTTCTCTGCATACATCCCAAGCTCTCCTGCCCCTGAGCCTTTGCTCGCATCTTTCTTCTGGACTGCTTCCTAATACTCACCATGCCTGCTGAAGTCCTACCTATGGGTCAAAATTCAAATTTTCCAGCTTTTGAAGTAGTGTTTGGATACTTCTTCTTGGAAGGCTTCCCTGAAATGATCTTTCTTTTGCCTCGAATTCTTAGTGTGTGCTGTTCTTTCCACTTAAGTGCAGTCATTACCATTTGATAGTGATGGTCTTGTTTTCCCTACCAGTTATAAGGCCCCCTGAAGACAGGAACCAGATCTTACAGGGCCTTGTCCAAATAGAGCAGGGGGCAGGGTACTCAACCTATGTCAGCAGGATTGATGTAGTTATTAACTATGTCTTTGATTTCTTAGTAATATCTTCTCTAGGAAAATTTTATATTGATGACATTTCTGATACTGCATGGCACTTTACCACAGAACTTATGACATCACATTGAAATTATCTGTTTATACATAAGCTACATAAGCCACTGGACTACAAGCTCTTAGGTAGAAACCTTGGTCCACTCATCTATGTATCTGCAGTGCCTAACATAATACTTGAAGATGGGTGGTCAAGCAAATAAAGACTTGATGAGATTTTCAAAGTGGACTATAAGCTCTTTGAGGGGAGGGTACACACATTACACACATTCTCACCCTCTGTATCTTCTCTTTATAATTAAGAAACTTTAATTGATGTCAACATATGAGGTTAGGTTCTGTAGCAAATGTCTGCTTGGTTCTTTCAGGTAGGTCATACCATTTGATGAGCAAAAATAAGTAAAGTCTTCCTAAATATAAATGCTAATCTCAAGGCTTCGTGTACTTGGAGAAATTTAAGACTTAGTTGTCTCAAATGACATCCTATGTGGCCCTTTTCCTTTGTCCAAGATAGCCTCAGAATTTATTTTTCAACTTCAGCATGATCTGCACTCCCATTATGATCATTATTTGGCATTTTCAAATAAGTCCCATGAAAGTTCTAAAACCAAATTGTGTTGATGGTAATATAACTCTCTAAATTTACTAAAAATCATTGAATTGTATACTTACAATGGATGAGCTTATGGTATATAAATTACACCTCAATAAATACATTAAAAAAAATTTAACTTAGTCTACACCACAAGGAAAGTATCTTCTTTTTCATTTTGACTTCAGGGTCTACCATAGTACCAGATATCGTGGCTGTTCCTTGTTAGCCAGGAGGTGCATCCATGCTAGCAGGGGAGCTCAGGCAGGTCACCAAATGTCAACAGCTCTGCAGAGGTCACCATAAAGGCACTGTTGTTCTATCTCACAGCCGAGAAGGAAAGGAGAGTCGCCATGGAATATCTACTCTCTCTTGCATCCTTAATTAGAAACATGTGGAAGAGGGCCCACCCACAGGTCAACTCAGCAAGAAAGGCCCCGTTTCTTCTGCCTAATGTTGCATGTTGGCTGAAGTCAGACCTCTCCCTGGGCCTGCCATGGGAATGGTTTCAAATTATAGAAGCATCTCCAAAGGCCACCATCAAAGCACCAATGGATTTTCACTGGTGGCTCCCTGTGATCTGAAAAACACTTCCTTGACCAGCACATAATTAGTGCCAGGTTGGTAAACTGGAACCAGTTCCACGGATTTGTCCAGTTCCACCTGGCCATAAGCCTGTTGCACCCTGGCCCAAATTATACACTGCTTAGATGCCCCCTAGTTAGGTAAAACGCAGCTCTTAATAAAATTTAAAAGTTCTGGGCAGCATCTTGGCAACACAGATCACACAAATGTCTACATTCTTTCTTGTCATCCATCTAAGTTGAACTTAATACTTTGGTTCTTTCTGTTTTACAGATGAAGGCTATAGGACCAGTCTCCAAATCATTTCGATGAGATATCAAGAAAATGAATGAGAGACGCCATAAACTCAGTTGTTAATGCCCTAAAGAAAATGCCAGATTAGTCTTAAATGTTATTTATTGTAATGCTACCCAAAGAGAAACGCCACTGTTTTCATTCAGAAAATAACCTTCACCTTTCTTCAAATTCTGAGAGACAGTGGACTTGTTTTAGTAGAAGAAAATCCATATTTACTCAGCTTACAAAGAGCTACAAACGCTGGCAGATTTAATTCTTTAAACACACTAAAATGGTCTCTCTCTCTCTCTCTTTTTTTTAACATAGGGAGCAATACATGAAAAAATGGTTGTGTTGGCCCAACATGGGGTCTTCTGGAAAGACCAGATCGCTCAAGAGGCCTGCTTTGATCTGACCAAAGACTGGTATTTAATCTCCTGAGTGGAAGAAAGCTATGGTTCTTAGATTAATTATCCAGCTACAGATCTGTTGCCAAGCTGTTCCAGTCTCTCCTCCTAATGTGAAATAAAATGGCATTTACTTCAAACCATGTGGGAGAGCCAGCTTGTGCCAGAGAATATGCATTCCTTCTCCATTCATTTACAGACACACGAAAGGTCACTGTTTCATTAATGTGTGTTGAGAGTGATGATCAGTCTGAACTGCATCGTTTCTTCTAAAATTGCCAGACAGAGGACTAGGGGCTGATGGTGGGTGATTCTTGGAAAGAAACTGCGAAAATTAGAGGGAGTTAACTTTATATGTGAAGAGTTATCTTCTTGGTTGAGATGTAACGCCTCAAATGAGATAGACTGAAAAGCCTTCTGGTGGAACCCACACCATGTACCATTAGCTGGCGTTCTACAGAAACCGGCTGGGTTCTGGCAACTGGGTGACAGTGTCAGTAGGTGGGGAGGGGGAGTCATATCTAGAAACAATGATTCCAGTCACACCGGTCACATGCTCTACAGGAAAGAGACCACTGTTGCCTGTCATAGGGACCAGAAGATCAGAACTTGGGCTCACTGGATGATCTTGAATGAATTTCTGACCCTCCCTGTGTTTCTGCTGCCTCAACTATTAAAACATAAGTAAACATACCCACCCGCTTTGGTGTGAAATGATGTTGCATCACCTTTTTGGCTCCATAATCAAGACATGTCTTGTTAGTATTACAAGGCTCTGTAGAATCAAGCGTGTGGAAGCTCTGGGCTTCCAACATACGAATTAACGCCAGTACCAGATGATCAGCGGCCAAATGTGAAATCAGAATCTCTAAAAAGAGGCAAGCATTTTACATCTGCCTTTCAAGAAGCTGTAGCCACACCCAATTACCAGGGTCTACAAAGACGTGACTTAACACTGGCTGCATTTCTTTGGCTAGCCAATGCCTCACAGACCACCTCCGAGAGGTGTGCACAGGGTGAGGGGTCTAGATGAGTACATGGGGGTCAGAGGCTGGGGGTCAGGGACAGAAAGGACTCTGTGGAGTAGGAGGAAACTGGGCGATGGGACTGTCTTTGAATCAAATGCTTATTTTTCTCTAGGCAGAATGATTACAGGGAACTTGCTGTCAGCGCTCTTAGACTAATCTCTCCAGACACTTCTCTGAAGAGTACAGGACTCTGATCAAACCCTTCCCAAATCAGCAGTTGAGGTGGAAGGAGGGATTTTAAAAGCTGGTGATGCATACAGAATTCTTAGTTGCAAGCTAGATCCACTCTGCCAGCATATAGTACTTGCTAGACCCTAATCTTTGGCTGACAGTCCTGGAGAGGCTACAGCCATCAGAGGCCACAGGGATCTTCATGCTCCTGACTCCTCGCTCCTTGATTTCAAAACAGCCAAGGGAAAATGAAGACTAGTTACTAGGAATCTGGCCCTGAACAATCCTAGCTATTGTCACACCATTCCGTAGGCTTTCTATCAGCAAAACCGTTTACATCACTCCAGACCCATCCCTGGCCCCACAGTCTTGTTGACTGTCACTCAACCTAGGATGGTTCTAGGGAAACTGCAGGCCAAAAATGAAGGATGCCTTTGTTTTCATCTCTAGGATAGGATGGCATGTGGTCCTGAGTGCCAAGGTACTGAGATAAGAGGGGTGCTCAAAATGCCCAGATGGCTGGAGAATGAAAACCCGCAGAACAGAGCCAAGTTTGCACAGCAGACAAGGACCACTGTGGCCGGGGCTGGAAGTGGAGTCTGCAGAGGCCACAGGCAGCAGCGGAACTAAAGGGAAGTCATCCCCCGACTCAGCTGGTGGGAGTTGGGCAGCTTCCCAGCTGGAAGGGGCTCTCAAACACATCCCTGTAAGCTACCCATGAAAGACAGAGATGCCTTAAAAACAACAAACAAAAGGAGCTGCTAATCAAGAGGAACTTTAGACTTAAGAAGGGGATTCAATCATCCTTCCAGAAAGATGCATGCCTGGGCCAAGGCCCAAGAGCATGACATTCAGCTGCTGTCCTCCTCTCCGGAGCCCCAAGTTTGGAAGCACTGAAAGGGGAAGAGGTTCACAAAGGAGGCAGATGGGAAGCCCGCCCCCCACCCCATGCGGTGCAGTTTCCATACAGAGTATTAGAATTCACCAGGTATAAGCAATCCAAGTAATCAGCTGCTTGGAACTCAAAGAGTGTTTGGAATAAGAAATCAGCAAAGACCGCAAAATTCATAGCATTCCTTTTCCTCTAAACTTTGAAAGTTACAGCCATGTGGTGGTTGAAGCACAGTGCTAGCAATCTTGGAACCATCCCAGGTTCTGACTCCTCAAGACACCCCAAGCAAGGGCTTTTTCCATGGTTGGATAAACAAAGGTGTTTTGTACAGATAGCCCAAATGGTCTCAGTTCTTCTCTTCCAAGCTTACTACTTATAACCAGGCCATTTTGTTGACAATGGCTACTCCCTCTATTTCTTTCCTAATATTTTTTCAGTACTATCTCAATTGCTTTTAGCAATATTTTATCTTCCACAGGTTCTTCAGAAAGAAAGGCAATGATATCATCAGGTGACTCAAACAAAGCAAGACAGTGAAACAAGAGAAACAGTAAAAGCTTGCTAATGATGCTTAGTGATAATTGTGCAAAAATCTGCATAATGATAATTATGTAAAATCCATAAACTGTGGAAAGAAACTGCTAACAAGACATTCTAGTTTAATTGGGTTTTCAGAACTGTTTTTC
This sequence comes from Bison bison bison, assembly GCF_000754665.1. Taxonomy (NCBI): domain Eukaryota; kingdom Metazoa; phylum Chordata; class Mammalia; order Artiodactyla; family Bovidae; genus Bison; species Bison bison. The sequence continues at coordinate 3,438,219 of NW_011494811.1, forward strand.
TAGAGTTGGGCTTTTTCTCCCCTGAAAGTCCAGGTGCCTTGGCTCAGGGAAAAGAGGGATGTACCTGTTGCCTCAGCCAGCAGACAATGGGTTGAAGACTGAAGGACCTGCATAATCTGTGTGGAGACCCACGGGGCAGAGACAGCGCAAGAGAGCCTTCTCCCTCTGGACCTTCGTCCTCAACACGTTTTAAACTGAAGACAGCAGGGAAGCAGAACCATGGATTGGTTCTATCTTTTGCTTTAAACTCACAGGGATACAAAGCAACTGAGAGGCTCCTGGGAACAATTCTTTGCTCCTCCCACCTCTTTAGGTAGCATCCGTGCAGACAGAGTGAATCAATCTTCATAATCAGAAACAGTTGCTCTGTTTACAATTTACCCTTGGGAACAGGGCCTTTCACCAGCACATTTTGTTTTAAACATCACATTCCTCCTCCACGATGCTGCTACTCTATAGGAATATGGCCTTTGTGGATGTAAGGCACTTGGGAACTCCCACCAGTAGACAAACTAGTATTTATTTGATTTGAAATAAACAGCTGAACTAACAGAACTGAGTTTTGGTGGGTTGATTTGCTGCACTATAATATGTTCAGGGCCAGTATCCAGTTCCCAACTTTTCATCCCTCCCTCCTTCCAGATGACATCAACATCTATGAGTTCTGCTGAGTCTTCTATACAGCACCGTTGCTATTCTAAGTATGGTAATGGGCGGAAAGGAGATGATCTTGAGCTGCGATAGCTCCAGGATTGCTTTAGAACAGGGTACCTTTCAAAAAGAGAATGCAAGCCCTTCAAAAAGAGAATGCAAGCTCTTCATAAGAGCAAGAATTCAGGATGTCCTAGGTCACTGCTGGTGGCATTGCCATTTATCACTGGCTACAGGACACAGTGACCAGATTTCCTGGAAGTTTAAAAAAAAAAAAAAAAAAAAGACATTTTTCCTGAATTTTCTCTTGACGTCAACCATTATCTATTTGTAAGAGATGAGGGGGGAAAAGGCATACACATATGTTAGACACTGCCCCCCAACTTTAAAATAGTCATTGCCCTCTTTGCTGCTTCCAAATAAACCCATTTTGCTGGCAAAAAAAATAAAAAAAAATAATCACTGCTTGCTTCCCAAATGGCCTACTCATTAAGTCTCATTTTTCTAGTTTGCCACTACTTCCTCTTCAGAAAAAACTGCCTATGGGTAGTCTGCTAAAATTGATTTTGTTGGATTTCTTTCCTGAACAGGGGTCCTTGCTGTTCCTCCAACATGTAAAGCACAACACTGCCTCAGGGCCTTTGCACACTCTGTGCCCTCTGCCTGGCTCATTCTTTCCCTAGATGGTCCCATGGCTTACCTCCAGGTCTTTCCTCCAATGTCACCTTCTCCATGAGTCCTCCTCTGACTACCCTAGTAAATCACCACCCTGCCACACAGGGTTCATTTAACTTTTAACACACTCCCACAGTTGAATATTAAAACAAAACAATAGCAAGTAGTGTGCATACTATGACTGCAATCCTTTACTCAATCACTACTTCAAGTAAAATGCAAGCAATGAGGGTTACTCATTGGCCCCATTAAGAGCTCTGACACTGAACACCGCCCCAAGGATGACGTTCCTCACCCTCATATGCTCCTCCATTGTAATGGCACCACCTTTCCTGATTTGGATCCAAGTCCACTTCTACTGGATTACTTGCTGGGCTGTGACGAACAAAGTTGACACGGCACAATAGTCTACTCTGGCCACTCATGGAAACTTTCTGGGGAGACTAAGTTTCATCCATATAGAGATGAGGTATACAGGGTTGGAAAACATGTATAATATCATATATGAAATGAGTCACCAGTCCAGGTTCGATGCATGATACCGGATGCTTGGGGCTGGTGCACTGGGACGACCCAGAAGGATGGTATGGGGAGGGAGGAGGGAGGAGGGTTCAGGATGGGGAACACGTGTATACCTGTGGCGGATTCATGTTGATATATGGCAAAACCAATACTATATTGTAAAGTCAAAAAATAAAATTAAAAAAAAAAAGAGTTAAAAGGCAAGGGAAGAAAGGCTACTCTCTGAAGAGGTTCATCTCCAAAGTATTGCCTGATGAGAGACTGGGCTCCCTGCTGGGAGGACAATGTGACTGAAAATATCTCCACAGCGGAGGCTGCGCCATGACTGCAGTGCCCTGGGAAAGCCTCTGAGAGAGGAAGTGAAGTGGCTCACAGTGGGGTTAAAGAGAAAAAGGCAGAGGACAGGGTGGAACCTGGTTCAAATAAGCAAGGTTGCTCTCCACTCTGTGGAGTTTATTTTTGCGACTTAAATGGGAAGGAAGTCCAAAAGGGAGGGGATATATGTGTATGTAAGGCTGATTCACTTTGCTATACAACAGAAACGAACTCAGAATTATAAAGCAACTATACTCCAATAAACATTATTTAAAAAACAAACAAAACCAAAAAACTAGCTTTCCTTTAGAGAAAAAGGCGATTTGCTCTTTGAGCAGACTGTTCTCTTCCCTCTCACGCTCAGCCTGACTGGTCCCACCTCAGCTCTCAGACCCACAAGAGTCCAAACAACAGCGTGGCGTGCTCCCAAGTAATGCTGTGATCGTATCTCTCATGCAGTTTTTCAGGCTTTGTGGCTTCACAAAAAGAACAAACACAGAGGATGAAAAAAGCAGAACATTTAAAAATTCATAGAGTGATAAAAGGAAATCAGGTTCGGGTGCCTGAGGGGGAAATAGCCAACAAAGTTTTGATGTGATCCTTTCCATCCTAGAGTGAACAGGGTTATCTGATCTTACTGCTACTCAATGGAAGATTCCAGAGGAGGATGGATTTTATGCAGGAGTGATGTGGGGTATCCTCATAAGACTTTACTGACTCAAAATTAATTTACGTATATGGTACTGAATTACAGAAAACAGGAATATAAATGAAAGACTGTCCATGCCTGACAACGACTCAAAACTAACATAAAATATAGCCGAATCAAATAACACCTTACAAAACATCTTACATATTCATCAAATTAGGTTTCCCTACTATAGCCAGTCCAATTGATTGACATACATCATCCTGATAAGTCGAAAAATATCCCTTACATAATACTATCCCATTCTGTTGAAATTCTCTAAGCATCGCAGCTAGAATAACCACTGACCATAACCAGCCATTACTTTTGGTCAGAGGAACTGACTCGGCCAGCGTCCACTACCCGTGGTTCTGTGTCCAGTCCCTCACCACAGCTCCAGCAGAGATCCTGACCCTGCCATTAGCTGGAAAGTTTTATAGCAAACAACACCGCACTGAAAGATGCTTCTTTAGCGGGATTTAATAAAAGCGATTACTATCTTTATTAATATTGTTGTTGTTGTTAGGAAAGTACCGTGGAATGTTCCAAGGGCAGACCAAGGACTTTACACCCCTCGCACGAGTGGCCTAGAGCAGCAAATCTCCAAGTACCTTTATCCACCCTCTGATTTTCATCTCCACACATAATAAAAGTTAAATCTAGCAGGAACCATTTGGCTTTATAATCTTGGAAGATGCACTGTTGCTTAATGTCCAGATGTCCATCTTCTGCCCTTTGCCTCTCTCTACTTCTCTGTGATTCTCCGTTCTCCTTAATGGAAAATAAATGTTCTTTACCCTTGGGCCTGCCATTTTCTGCTCCAGAGGCTTGAATCGTGATGCTGGTGATGAGTGGTGACCTCTCTGTGGCTCATTTCACTGCCAGGACCAGTGCCAATGACTTGGCTTCTACTTTAATAACTGGAAAGTGGGCAGCAGACACCACATTTGATGAGGCTGCCCTGCCTCCAAAGCCTCCCCATTTAGGCAGATGAAATAGAGCTGCCTTTCTTGGTGGAGAACGTGAGCTATCTTATGCCCTCTTAGTTAATGAAGGGTCTTGCTTTAAGAATAGCTTTCCCAGTCCATTAGCCAGACAATTCACTAAATAACCTGTTAACGTTCCTAAGAACTCAATGTGGAACACCAATCTTCAAGTGGCACGGAAACATCATAAAACAGAGTGATGTGGCATCAAAGATATGTGCATAGGCCTCGCCGTGAGATAAGTGGTGTCGGGATATAACAGCGAGGGCTTTTCCCCTCTGTTTTATAAGCACCTTCCCTTTCAGTATTGTCTATGAGCTGAGATCAATTGCAGCTTTTCCAATAGAAAGTGCATTTGGTTTCAATTCACTTTCATAACAACAGAGACTAACCCTTAGCAAGATGGAGAACATTAAGCTCCATTGTTCAGGCTGAGGATGACTTACTTGGGTGGCAGGAAGCAGATTAGCCTTTTCTCTGGAGAAGAAAATGCCTGTGGGTAGCAAACCTCATTCTCAAACAGCCCCCCCTTTTTTTTTTGCTTTATGACAGTGAAAGGAAATCAAAGAATCATCTCCAATCACAGAACAGGAAGGGACCTCAAAAAAAAATCATCATCTGACTCAGCTTCCCCTAGAAGGTTTTTTTTTCCTTAAATAATTATACAATGCCTTGGGAGGCATTGTGATTTAATCAGATCTAAGGGCACACCAAAGTATTTGGTAAATTATTTTAGTAAGCCCCCTCGTGGAGCCTTTTATTATCTTAAATAATGAGAAAATGATTGAGAGTCTTTAGGCTATGGCAGCTTTTAAGATTTTAGAGGTTGGTGAGTGGAAAAGGTAGAAATAGGATCCAGGCTGTGTTCTTCTGGCAAAAGAAAAAACCCGTGCCCCTGCTTCACATCTCAAATAACCAGAAACTCACTCTCCATGATTATATTATTCAGAAACACCCTGCCAGTTACATTCTCTTTTCTCTCACAGACAGAAAGAAGGGCACGCTGGATAGGCTAAGGGAAGAATTCTGATCTACAACATGTCTTCATGAAGGTTCCTTCAGGGGGAAAATAAAACCACCCAAATGGTGGAATTATGTAATTCTACCCTTGTGTTATTTAGAAAATGGCAGGGGGAAAAATACCATCCACTGTCTGTTCCTCGAGCACCTCCAATCAAGGGCTCTAGCCATTTAAAAACATGTTTCCTGGCTTCAGACTGGTTATAAATAAATTTAATAAGCATGAAAAAAAAAATCACTGCATCATTTACATTTCTCTCTCAACTCCAGCTGACAAAAATCCAGTCCAGATGTTTGTTTTGCAAGAACAACAGCAAGAGGGTGAACTTCAGTCTTGAGCATGAGAGTCCCAGAAGATGAGGATGTGTGTGTTTGAAGAGAAAGGGGCAGCCAGGCAGGCAGGGAGGGTGTGGACAAACCTGGTTTGATACTGATTTCACAGAAACATGGTAATGAATTTATTTCGTGTGTAAGAAATCCAGTTTATTAGCCTTTCCCCTGTCTCATCACCCCTTTCAAAGCCACAGGGGCTTGGCTGGTGAAGCCTGAAATGGATGTTTCATAACCTTTGCTTTTAAATTAAACAAATGACCTCAGATTTTGGAGCAGTTGTTGACTCAGGGGAAAGTATGCCATTAAACGTGTGCCAGAAACAGATTTAATTGGTACAAGTCCCAAAAAGTGTTCGAAAGAGCACAGGCTTCCCGCATATAGATTTCAGGGGAATTACTCAAAGGCCGCACAGCTTTGTCAGAATTGGAGATGTGAAACAAGGCAGCTGAAAGACTCCGTATCAAAAGGGTAAATTCAATTCAAGAGATATTAATCTGATTACCTAAGCCAGGCCGTGAATCGGATATGCTCCATTGTGTGTCCATGTTCAACCTGGACGGCTGGAGGAGCCAATGGCTTCCTTTTCCCGACATATAATTAAGTTTTAAGAGACGATCGAGTTACAGATACAACGTTTAAAGAAATATTTCATTCAGGAGTGGCATTTACAGTGCTTGCCTTTTGCAAGAGACATTGTTCACTGTACTTCCTTGAGCCACGCCAGAGAGTGTGGGGATCAGGGCCTAGGGGCTTGGTGTTTGCATTTCAGGCTACAATAAACGTTCTCTGTGCACCTGCCTGGAGGAAAAACCAGTCCAGCCGCCTCCCGAGACAAAAGGGCCCTGTATTAAGTGCTGAAAACCCAGACGTGAACTGACCCTGGCAAATTCCAGCTAGAAAAAAAAAGTCAGTATTTTCGTCCAGTCCAAGAGAAGCTGTCACATAGGTTTCTGGATTTCCTTTCTCATCTCACAGAGTCTGAACAACAGTGACCTGTCAACAGAAGTCACCTCCTTTCTCATGAGTCTCCTTGCCTTTCTAGATTCCTTTCCTGATGGGGAAATCCATCACCTGGCACACCATAATATGTCCTCCAGTGATCAACACACACTCTCTTGCTCTCTCTCCACCATACTCTTCCCACTGAAATCTCTGATTTGGGTCATTAAGGACATGCAAGTACATCCTCCCAAAGAGACAGCATTACTGACTTGCTTGTTTTTAAAGATTTCTCCAATACACACTTACCACAAATTCAAGATACACTTAATGGCAAGAATATTTATCAGTAGGGCAGGCAACAGATCAAGGTCAGAGTTCCTCCATGCCCGTCCCGGTTCCCGAAGCCAGTTGGTCAAAGGCCATATACTAGGCCACACAAACCAATTTTTGATGACTTCTCCTGGGAGAGCTATTCAGCTCAGGAGAGCTATTCAGCTCAGGCTTGTTCTAATTTGTGTCTGGAATCAATCATGCTAGTCTCAGCTGATCTGTGCATTCTCATGAAGCAAAGAAATTTCTCACAAAATTTGAAACGCAACCAGATGAGGCATGGGCAGCTTTACCCCGGGTCACAGATGAATAAACTAAGAAGGGCAAGGTGATTACCTCAACTTGAGACTGTAGGTTGGTTACAAAACCAGAAAAGGATCCATGAACTGTAACCTCCTACTTCTCTCAGCCAACCCTGAGTAGAGGGTAAGATGAATTAAGTTGTGATTTTGATAACTTTAAAACTACCTAGGAAGGCATTGGGAGAAGGCAATGGCACCCCACTCCAGCACTCTTGCCTGGAAAATCCCATGGACGGAGAAGCCTGGTAGGCTGCAGTCCATGGGGTCACTAAGAGTTGGACACGACTGAAGCGACTTAGCAGCAGCAGGAAGGCATTGGCTACAAACCATTTCTGAAAAATTTTGGTGATGAAGAGCTAAACTTTAAACAGTTAACAACTTTCTCAAAGTCACCCCAACAGCTTCTCCAAAATCTCCCTCAAGGGGGTGGGAAAAGCAGATGATTGACACAGGGAAGCCAGGTTCGCTACAGGACCATTCCAGCTGGATGAGCGTCATTGTTTGTGTCTGGAAAGCACACAGGAACCAATTGCAGTTTACCTGATTTGGGGCTCATTAAACAGCTGGCCCAGAAAAACAGCCACCCACCACAGGTGCTAAGCTCCCCTGGCTAGCCGGGCAAGTTCTCAGAAAGTGTGGGGCTGATTTACAGCCTGCCACTTTGTGAGTGGGTCTAAGCCCATCTTGGAGATTGGCTACTGGCTGATATCCAGGGACCTACCTATACTGTGATTCAGGAAAGATTGATCAGGGAGTCCGTCTTTATGCCCTGATATCTCAAGATGGTGGCCCAAGCCACCACAAGATTATGCCACAAGATCATGATGAACACCTTTCCTTGAGTGTTTCTGACATAAAAGATGTGTCTCCCTCAACCTGGTAATTCACTAGCTGCTGGGCTGTAGTGTGACTTTAGCTGCTCCATGGATGTGGGCCTCGTATTCTGGCCTTTCCTTATATTCTTATCTTTTCCTGTCCTATCCATGGTAATACAACACATACAGCCAGTTTGGATGTAAGGTTAGCTCATTACAGTAGGAAGGACTTCTGGGGTTCCAACCAGATAAAGCTGACAAAAAATGAGAACTAGCCTTTATGTTCTAGTGGGCAGAGACCAAGCCTGACACTGTTCTTTTTAACCCTTGAACCTTCAGGAAGCATTTCTTATTACACATGTTCTGTTTTGAATGAATGAAAAGTTGACGAGACCAAAGCTCAATTTTGAGAAGTTAAGTGACTTGCTAGGGCTGGCCCTTGAACACAAATCTCCTAATTCCAAATGCGGTGCTTTATCTACTGTTATAACACACTGTTTCTCTAACGTCCATTTGTAGAGAGGTTTCAGGGGGCAGACAATCTGTCACCACTCCCTTCCATGTCAGCCATAACAGATGGCCCACAGGTCTCCCATGGAACCTTGCCTCTTGTCCCATTACACGGGCTTTTATCTTGGCCAAGATCACCTTCCTCTTCTCTTTCTCCTCTAGGTAACAGCTACTGATCCTTCACAATCCAGCTCAAGTGTCTTCTCATGAAGAACCTTCACACAGCACTCCCACCCCCAAATTAGGACTCTCATGTGCTTCACCAGCAAAACCCTGATGCAAGAACCATTACAGCACGCTTTGTATACACGTACATCATGATTCCCCAGCAACCTAACTATGAGCTTTCCAAAGAGCTGGGCCTTAGCTTCTGTCTCTGTATCCCTAAGCCGTCTGTCTAGCTAAGGACCCAGTAGAGAGTCCTGGTAAACACCCTTATTTGTAAATCAGACTAAACTACTTCACTCACAACTCTTGCGTGAATATGGGAGATTCCTTTTCCCAAAGCAGAACTGTTGGGCCCCTTTCCTCTCTGATGTTTTCCCTATGCTGCCTACTGTTATTCATTAATACAGTCAGTGCGGGCACATAGTTCAAGCTGACTGTACTTGGTAGGAATTTTAGAGCATGCGTGATATCTCAGTGGGCACAGTGGCAGTCTCATGCTTATTTTAGGTGAGTACTGGTCTAAAACTTTAAATCATTCTTTGACTGTCCCTCTTGTAGCTGTAGGTGTCTCAATCATTCATTGAGTATTTATGGAGTAATTATAAGGACCAAGCACTCTTCCTGGCTCTGGAGATTCAGCAGTGAATGAAAGAGATAAGGAGGCCTCTCCTTAGGGAGCTTACATTCTAATGACCCTATGACAGGGTTCTCTTGCTGATTTACCTTAACTTGGGGCTATCATGTCAAAGGGCAAGCAATGTTCCTTAGTTCTAGTTGGGTCTCTGAAGGAGTAAGGAGGTTCTTCCTGGCTGGAAGAGCCTGACTTTGGGCTCTGCCAGCTACTTACTCACTGATGTTGGTTTCATGAGTTCTACATTTAGAGATTTCAATCACCTGTCCTATCTCTGGTCTACATCTGTCTTAGAGGCATGTCCACCTTGTCACACAACTCAGAAGCAATTTATTTTAGTGCTTTTCCAGCCTCATTTATCTATACATTTTACAATGTTATGTTATTTTCAGGTGTACAGCAAAGTGATTCAGTTACATATACATATATATCTGTTTTTTCAGAGTCTTTTCCTTTATAGGTTATTACAAAATATTGAGTATAGCTCCCTGTGCTATACAGTTACGGCCTTGCTGGTTATGTATTTTATACACAGTTGTATGTCCATGTTAATCCCAAATCCCTAATTTATCCCTCTCCCCTTACATTACATTTAAAAGCAAAAAAGTTTGTCTCCTTACTGCTTCACCCACTGGGGTGTCATCTATCTTTTATAGCGGAAAGAAATACTTCTGAGAAACTTAGATTCTCTGAGCTTCTTTTATGGGCCTATTCGATAGAAAGATAGTGGAGAAAAATAAACATCAGAACCTAAAAAGGCCTCCATGTCTTCTATTAAAACATAAGAAGCCCTCTCCAATACACACACACACATTTCATTTCATCCTTCAGACCCTCTCTTAAAGGAAGGAGTAATTTTGCTCCAGCATATTGTAAATGATGGAGAGGGTGTAACTGACAGGTACAGACTACTTCCTGCACACATTTCAATCCGCCAGCTGCCATCTTGGCTTCTCTGCCCTGTCTTGTCTTAAGTAGGGGTGAATGATGGCTGGCCACAGGATAAACAGTCTGTGCTAAGGTACCTGCCACATGTCCCTGAAGAGGAAGCAACTTCCACACAGGTAAGCTTAGCCTCATACCTCCTCAGATAATAACTGTTTAGAGGAGGCAGTGAATTCTGAATAAACAGGAGAGACCTCTCTTTACCCTGAAGAGGTACTTTAGGGCTGACAGTGGGCATAAAGAAAATCAGATCAAAGAGGAGCCTGATCTGGAACTAGAAATAAAATGTTTTCGAATATTTAACAAGAAAAACAGTATGTTGGATTTAACACATTGACTAGCAATAGGGACGTAATACTAAAACTTTGATCTAAAAGATGATTTTGAGAATGAATATGATTGAAGGCCATTGACAAAGGTACACAGACTTCCGTGTTTACAAGCAAACTTAATAAAAATATCGGTTCCATTGGACACAGTTGTTTAACTAGCTGCTATGGCTGGGGACTCCGTAGGTACTTCCTTCTAAGGGAATCTGCCCTTCACACATAACCCCTTATAAGAGGAAAATGCCCCTTTTTCCTGGACCCAACAGAAAGGATGGGTGTACTGGCTGAGTTCTTTACCGTATTATTTCTTGGCCATGGCTGATTGGACCAAAAGATAACCCAGCCACAGAATTAGCAGGTGTGAAAAGGTATATTGGGCTGATCAGCTCATATGGTCCAAGGTCAGTGCCATGGAAAGATTAGACAGATAGGAGAAAAAGGAAGACAGTGTCCCAAGTTTCAACCTTTTCAGTTTCCAAGAAATCTGACTGTAATTTGCTTTCTATTTGCACATAGCCATGAGAATGCCAACACATCCTTACAGAAGAACTTAGTGGATGAAAATTTAAGTTCTAAAGCCAGACTCTCTGAGTCGGAATCCCGGCTCTGCCAGTAATGGTGTCACTTTCCGAGGACTCAGTTCCTCCATCTAGAAAATGGATAATGATTACCATCTGCCTCAGAGGGTTGTTGTGAGTATTAAATGTGATTGTGGATGTACAATGCCAGGCACACAAAAACATGGCCCATGAATGGTAGCGACACTTATTAGTAGACCTGAGGCTTTTTTTTTTTAAGTAAACTTGAGTGGCTTTCTGTTTCTTGCTACCAAAAGAGCCCTGAAACAGTCTAGTAAATACTGTCTCCCAGACGTGAGGCAAAGCCTGAAGAAAATTCCACTGGTGACCCAGTGAAAGCATGTGGCTGCCAGGAGTCTGATGATACACCTTCTACATGCCTGTCTCCTCTCTTAGGGTATTGTCTCCTTCAGAGCTCAGATAGAGATGCTTTTGTTTTGGTATTTCTGTGCCTAACATGGATAAAAGACTCAGTGCATAAAGAGTGTTTCTCAAAGTTCCCATCACTTCATGGCAAATAGATTTTTTATTCCCTGGGCTCCAAAATCACTGCAGACAGTGACTGGAGCCATGAAACTAAAAGACGCTTGCTCCTTGGAAAGAAACCTACAAAGGAGAGAAATCACTTTGCCGATAAAGGTCCATATAGTCAAAGCTATGGTTTATCCAGTAGTCATGTATAGATGTGAGAGCTGGACCATAAAGAAGGCTGAGTGCTGAAGAATTGATGCTTTTGAACTGTGGTGCTAGAGGAGACTCTTGAAAGTCCCTTGGACTGCAAGGAGATCCAACCAGTCCATCCTAAAGGAAAGCAACCTGAATATTCATTTGGAAGGACTGATGCTGAAGCTGAATCTCCAATCCTTTGGCCACCTGATGCAAAGAGCTGACTCATTGGAAAAGACCCTGATGCTGGGAAAGATAGAAGGTGGGAGGAGAAGGGGACGACAGAGGGTGAGATGGTTGGATAGCATCACAGACTCAATGGATATGAGTTTGAGCAAACTCTAGGGGATAGTGAAGGACCAGGAAGCTTGGGGAGCTGCAGTCCATGGGGTTGTAAAGAGCTGGACACGACTGAGCAACTGAATAACAACAATAACAAAGTAAGGTTTCTAGAACAGCAGGATTAACAACTCCTGAAAATTTGCTAGAATTACAAATTCCCTGGCCCCTCCCAAGACTGACTGAAACTTTGAGAGTGGGAGCTCGGTGGTGTGTGTATTAATTACCCTCTCAGCATGATTTTAACGCACACTAAAGTTTGAGACCCACTGGAATGAGGGTTCTGTTGGGGAAACACCACTTCTTATCCTTGACTGAAGTCCTATTCTATCTGGGGATCATCCACCTTTGACCTCATGGCTTAGGAAGGGATACACAAGAAACTACAAAAGAGGATGGAGAAGCATTCCCAGCCAGTCAAATAAGTCTCATCAATCATGATGATCAGGGAAATGACATGTTGCCAATGGATCATCCTCTCATTCTTTTCACAGAGGCCTCAGGAAACTCCCCATCATGGCATGTCAGATGTCCATGATCTGCACTGTCTCATCCCTTGCCTTCCTCTATGTGCCCCCTGCACTCCCAGTCATAAGGAATGATTCTTGTCTTCTTCAGATGGCCATGCTCTTGCCATCGTAGCTTTGGTAATGATCTATCCTCTATCTAGAACATCATTCTTTCATCTCTGTATCCTTACACTAAGTATAGCTCCTGGTGCATAATGGGTGTCCCATTTCCCTAAATATTTGATGAGTTCATTGTTTCCTTACTTCCAATCTCCCCATCCCTAAGCCATCTAACACATCTCATCTAGAGAATCCACAGAGTACATATTATGATCATTTTATCATAAAACCTTAATCAGTCTGGCATGACCTCCTATATCTACCCTAAAGCCCCAGGCAAATGCCCCCTTCCCAACATATGCTACATTTCCCTGCAACAGAGATGCTGTATTTACTGAGTACCCTCCAGGACCTAGGGGATACAGGAGTGATCAAGACAAAGTCCCTGCCCTTGAGAAGATTATACAAAAGCAAGGAGGCAGTCCATAAACCCATAAACAAATAAACTTATAAGGTCAGGTAGTGATAAGGGCAATGAAGAAAATAAAGCAGGCTTAGGGGATTAGAGAAGGTTGGGATGGGGGTAGTGGTTTCATCGAAGACAGAAATGCAGGAAGACCTCTCTGGGAAGATGACACTTGAGTGAGACTGAAGGTAGTGAGGCAACAGGCAAAGTGAAGCTCTGGACAAGTGCCCCAGTCAATGGGAAGAGCAAGTGCAAAAGGCCAGAGACAGAAAGCCCAGAGTCTAAGGAACAAGGAAGTGGGCTATACAGCTAGAGCAGGTTTGGAGAAGGGGAGACTGATAGGAAAGAGGGCAGAAAAGGCGTATTTTGAACTTAATGCCTTAGTTCTCAGCTTTTCCTGATCTTTTCTGTGCTTCTTGAAATCCTATCCATCCTTCGAGGCCTATCTCTTCTACCTTCTTCCCTGGACCCTTAAGCTCTCCCTTTACTGAAAGAGATGTTCCTTTCTTCCTAAATCCTGGAGACTTTGTTTCATACCCTACTTGTCTAAAGCATTGCACACATTCTACCCGAATACTGTTCTTTAGAATGACTCTCAAATGGCACCATAACATGAATATAGTAAATACAGTGCATAAAGTATGGGCTCCACACTCATGAAATCATAAGGTTGGAAGTCACTGAAAGGTCTCCTCACCTAGCCAAAAAGGTGTTTTTTTAAAAAATTTTTTGGAGGGACCAAGGCTCTAAAACTATGCTAATATATGCAGGAATGCAGCTAATGCCCAGGAAAAGTCAGTCTGACTGAATGAAATATTGTTTAATCCAACTGATATTTATCAACTGGCTTATCAGAAAAAGGAAGAAAAGCAAAGCCGTCAGAGATCCAGACCTAGGGCACAGCTGAGCTGGACTGTCTATTCTAGGGCCAGACCACTTTACCAGACCTTGTTACAATCCTTCCCAAATCCTAGTAAACACCACCAATGCATTCTAAATGTTTTTCATGCCATATAACAGCACAGACTAAGTTATCCCCCGGCACCACTCCTAGAAACCAACCATACTTTTCTTATGATTGCTGACCTAGACGCATCTCATCTTCAGTACAGAACTCTTTTCAATGATGGTAAACGAGGATCTCTTCTCAGAGAATCCTTCTAATCTGTAGCCCTCTGGGATCACACCTCTTCTTGACATCCCATTCTCTGGGTCTTCGGCCCCTCTGTCTCTGTAGTTGAAGCAACTGGCAAAACTGGCTTTGGTGTTCTCGTCCCTTCTGCCTTCACGACACTGAAGGAACATGTGTGATCTGGGAAATGAGCCCGTCAATCCTAAATAGTGAGAGGTCTGACAGTGAGGGGAAAAGATTTTCACAACATTTAACCCTGTTCTCCCATGAACTACCTCAGAGACTTCTTCCCTAAGAAAACTTTCAGCTCTCATCTCATTTGATCTTAACGTACCTCCTGCCTCAAACACGTCTCTCTGGCAAACTCTCTAGCAAAACAGAGCTCCTGATCAAGAAGCGCTTCCTGGGGGTTGACTTCACTGTTCCTTTCTCCATTTGATCCCTTGGCTATGGTTGTATTGCCCCTGGCCTCGCTGCTGAAAAATCCTCAACAAGTTCCTCTCCCTTGTGAGACTGACAGCTTTTCAGATGTTTGTAGGCTGTGCCCAGTCCCCTCTCAACTCTGGCAGCCCCCACCTCACATAACATTTAGGTTTCCTTTTAGTTAAATACTACAGGGTTTGGGTAGTGTTTCAATCTTCTAAGTTTTCTCTATAAATTAGACCTTTCATAGCACCTGAATCATTGCTAGAAGCGGTATATACCCAGCTAAGGACCCTGGATGTTTGACTACCTAGGGGAAGCATAGCAGAGGTAGATGTGTGTCCCCTTGTAACCAAAAGCTGTGAAGTTGTGTGTGTTGATCCACGTCTGGGGCTTTGGAATCAAAAATGGAAAGGCCACTAGGACACATACGTTTTTGCCCCAAACTCTCTCCTAAGCGGCAGCAGTGTGCGAACCTAGGACCTCAGGCGAGGAGCTCTGGCTTTGGTTCTGGCACCATCACCTCTCATTTGCTGTGGGGCCTTTGGGCAACACCCTTCTCGCCTTCATGCTTCACTTGCTTGAGACAGATCAAATGATTCATCACATTAAGACATTTTAAAATACTATGGAAATGCTAATGTTCACATGTTGATCGTCCTTGTTAATATTAACCTTGCAGTCACATGGCGACACTTCATGCTTTCAAAGTGCTAATTATAACCAACCTGCACCATGACCCTGAGCAGTGGATTTTTAAAGCTGCTTCAGCCCACACTCATTTTGCCCAGGGTTCTATCTAAATGAACAATGAGTTTGGGGATGGACTGTGCAGAGCCTTGGAGCCAAAGTGTGGACAGAGTCCTGCTAACTTGACCAATCCACCCCAAAGTTTGTGGTTAATGGATTACAAATTTGGGTAATGTGGGACAATAAATTACTACTATAATAATAAAGCTGAAAGTACACACAATTTAAGCAGAAACACCAGTGTTTTTTATCGGAAATGGAAGAAACCATTGATCATAGCAACTGTCTGAGATTAGCAGGGAGCCACATTTTCAAACATCCTGCAGTAAATCCAGAGCAGATCCAGCTGGAAAGCAAGAGTGGAAATAAAACTTGAAAATTCATACCATGCTTTGAAGTCTGCCTCTTTCACAACCACGAGTCCCTGATTTGTCCCAACCACTCCGAGCTGTTCTCGCGTGTTGAATTTATTTTAAAAGAGACACAAGACACACACTTGCATATAATCTATCAAATGGACTCCAGCTTTTTGCAAGGATGGTTTGCTAGGGAATATGAATCCCAAAATATTTCTCGTGCACGTGGAATCAGCCATCAATTCAATTGGAATAGAAAGGCTTCCAATACTAAAACTAGAAATCATTTTTAGTCCTAGTAAATAATACTTTTTCTCTTGTGTTCTTTCCTTGACCCAGCCAGATACTTTAAATTTTTAGTTTTTAAGGCTATTATCTACCAAAACTATTACTACAGATAAGAGGATATTAACGTGCTACCCTAGGCTCCTGAAATGGACATGTCACCACACTGGAGTGAATGCTATCCCAAAACATTATCAAAGGAAGGAAAGCCAATGACCTAAGTTGAAGAGAGCTTCAGTCTTGCACAGGGTCCACAGCCACCATACATCAATCTCAACTACCAACTCTGCCTGGATAGACAGGGGACTCAGGAAGCCCTTCTGCTCAAATTCCAGGTGACTTCAGAATAGGACATGGATGGTGTCTTAGGCCAGCTGGACTGTAGAGCCTCTCTTCACTGATCAATAGAGGCAAAAAGGATGTTCTCTGTGAAATCCCATCATCCTTAACACCTTCAATGACCTCCAAGAAGAAACATCAAGGGCATCTAAGAAATATATCCTTGGCCACGGAACAGTTACCATAATCTAGTGAGTAACCAGACACTGAACTTCATAATAACCTACATGCTTGAGTTTCCACCAGCAGAAAAAAACACCAAAGAAGAAAATACTTGGACTCACAGTGCCTGGTCAAGAACAATGTAGATCATAAAGTCAAAAATCCTGATTTCTGCCCTTGGGTTCACAATAGAACTTTGGTCAGTTTGCATAAGGCTCGACCAGTCCATTCTCCCACTTGAAGGAAAGAATGTTTGTGAAAGGCAGTCTGAAAACTGACAAGCACATGTACACACGTGGGGAGTTATTTTAACTAAATAGGGAAAATTCACTTTGCCTTCTAATGCCTTCACAACGCACACAGCTTATGAGCAGAAGCAATGTCGGGACAGTTCTCCAGGGGTCACTTCTCCCTTCGTCGCTTCCCCCTGCTTGGGAACTGGATAATTTACCTGGGGAATGAATCCTCAAAGGGAATCAGACCATGGACCCTAGCAGTGAATGTGGGTCTACATAATCCAAGCATAAATTTAATAAGAAAAAAAAAAAACACCCCAGCAACACAAAAACAAAGAACTCTCAACTTTACAAACACTGGGAGGGCAACAGCTGGTCAGCCGAGATTAAAGGAGCGTGAGAGAACACCTCCCATCTCCTGCCTTCTCCTCCCCCATCGAGGTCCCTGCAGCCAGCCAGGGCTCCCTTTTACAGCCCTGTGCAGATGACCTTGTTCCAGCTAAGATAGGAGCTCTTTTGATCTCAGCAGGGGGAAGCTCTGGGCCTGCAGCTGGCAGATATTAATAGTACAGGATCCGCTGGTGTGGAAGAGATCTCTCAGTTGGGCCAGGTCACTCATATTCCCTGCTCTGCGTCAGAGCAGAAGGGACTTCATCTCCGCACATCAGCCCCTGCTGGGTACTTCTCTCGGGTCAACTCGGATCATTTTCTCACTGGCTGCTCTCTGCTGCTTGTTCTCACCCTACAACTGTTTTCAAGGGAGCGCTGTTTTAAGCTGTGCCCTCTGCTCTGCAGCTGAAATCCATTACAGGACAGGGTAAACCGTGGACTCAGCCCATCACAGTGTGCTCCTCACTCTCACTGGCTTGCACACTTCTTGTGTACACGTTTGCGCGGGAGAGAGGCAGCAAGAGCAAGGGACAGACAAACCCAGAAATGTTTACAGGGAAAGAGACAGCAGGATGGGGAGAGGGAGTTGTTAGAGGTATGCCGATGGATCAGTGCTAAGATTTCCAAAGATCCGCCCCGTTATGCTTAATCTAGGACGACAAGGTCACTCTTCCCACCCTGTAAATCAGAATTTTAAAACCCCATCAATGAGTGAAAGCTCCTGACCTTCAGACCCACATCACAATCTAATAATGTTAAAACCAGAAAAGACTTCAGCCATCTTATATTCATCCAGTCTGTCATTTAACAGAAAAAAACTGAGGCCCAAAGTAGTTAAAAGAGCTGCTCAAGCTTACAGAGATAATAGCACAAGGGCAAAGTCGATACAATGAATGCTTACAACAGCAACAAAGCGATTTATACATTTTAATCATAGCAACATTAATAAACACTGTGATATAGTTGAATAGGTATAAATATTCTAAGAAATTTATTATCTTTTTCATTCACTGGTAAAGAACTTCATAAAAAAAATTCCATAGACTCTTTATCTGCTTTGCTATGCAAGGAAAAGACCAAAAACATCGATTGCTTCCGTTCTCCCTTGGGTTTCACGTTAAGAAAAAGTTGTCTCGGAACAAGCTGGTAACTGTCCCTTTGCCATGAACATGACTTTACCATTTTCTTAAAGCAGTTACACTGGAGCCCCAAAGCAATTTCCTTTGTATCTGTTTTGCTCCTCCTCTTTGCTTGAGATAAACCAGGAAGCCAGGACAGGGAGAAGTACTCTTGCTTATTGGTTTTCAAATGAGGAAACAAGATATTCTCTTGTGGTCTCCTCCTAGGAACTGAATAAATGTGTGTGTCTGTGTGTAATTATTATAATAACAATTTTTGGTCACATTCATAGGTGATCCCCATGGTTAACCGTTGTTACAAAGCATTTACTACGGTATTGGTTCAGCATTTATTTAGTGCCCACTCTGTGCCTAGGCGGTCTTCCCAGGTGGTACAATGGTAAACAAAACACCTGACAGTGCAGGAGATGCAAGAGATTCGGGTTCCATCCCTGGGTTGGGAAGATCCCCTGGAGAAGGAAATGGCAACCCACTCTAGTATTCTTGCCCGGAAAATTCCATGGACACAGGGGCCTAGTGGGCTATAGTCCATGGGTTCGCAAAGAGCTGGACACGACTGAGCATGCGCACACACACACACACACACACACACACACACACACACACGTGCACACACACACACATACACACACACTGCGGTTAAAACCTTGCTGGTCACTCAGCAAAGTTTTTAATCCACAACATGGATAAAAAAAGAATACGAGAAACCTGTGTCCTTAAAATATCTGCCAATTCGGTAGGGAAACCATGAAAAGTGAAATTATTTTTAAAGATCTTTTAAAGATCTATCTTAGTGACCAGGTAGAAGGACCACAGAGGAGGAAGAGAGAGTATTACCAAGGCAGCCTGGAACAGGCAAGGAGGTTTTGTGGAAGAGGCGGTCTTTAAACAAACCCCACCTCGAGGGAGTGGGAGGATTTGGGAGGAAAAGAAGAGGTAGAAGTAAAAAGGGGGATGGTGTTCTAGACGGGCAAGCTGTCTGTGCAGAGCACAAAGGCAGGGGTGGGGAGAGCCGGCAGAAGGCGCACACTTGCTGGAGGAGCTTCCCAGAGGCTGAATACGAAGGAAAGGCCAGACCACCAAGAATTGAGAAGTATCAACCTAACCTAGGATATTTTTGGGGAAACTGATCCACACGAAAGGAAAGAAAAAAACCTGATTTTCAGTGTGTGTTGACTTCCATGGTGTAAATACTTCCACCCTGGTTGATTGAAAGCTAACAAGCCACGAATTCCTGAATATTTTAAAATCAGCTTGTTGATTTTTGCCCATTCTCAGGAAATGGGCTAAAATAATTTCAAGATTCAAGAGTAGGAGAATGACACAATAAAAGGAAGCCAGAAATGGGGAAGTGGGTGATGTGGTAAAGGCTGGAAATGGGAAGGTCATTATGGAATTTATTAAAATAATCCAATTGTGAGTTTTTAGTAAGTCAGTGTATTGCTCACAATATAACTCATAAGAGGGGACAGGTATGTTTGGAAAGAAAAAATCAGGTAGACTTGATGATGAAAGGAGTATATGGAGGGAAGGATGATAGGTGGTGACTCAGCTTTTTAGCCCAGGTGATGGGAGAATGAAAGGCATCACCGAGTGTGGAAATAGGGTACACAGAACATTTTACGCTTTTTAGAAGTAATTCATTTTCATCCTGAAAAACACCACCAAGAAGCAGGGATGTAGTCCTTGCCATTTGGGGGACCATAAACCAAGGCCAATCCATGGAAAACCACCTGGGCAGTTAGGAGCCCTAGAGGTCCCATATATTCCATCATGAATAATTCTCAGAAAATGGAAAGTGCAGAGGGGCCTGGAACAGCTATGTTCATCCACCCAGGCCCACAGCTTTTTACCCTAAAAGAAATCAGAAGGCAACTAGCAGAACTCAGAAATGTCAAGTAAGAACTTTCAATAAAACTAGAAACCACCCACTGGCTCAGTGCTGTAATTCCCCTAGCTACGTAAACCAGAGCCAGTCTGACCTTTGCTAGCATGGGAGGGTGGATAAAATTTGCAGATTTACCTACATGGAGAGTTTTTTCTTAATCTTTCTGTAAAACTGATTGGGAATGCCACATCTCTAGTACGTGATACTGGTGCATACATTCAGATAGCCCCAAAGGACCCAGTTTAAAAAAAAGGTTAAACTGCTGTGGGACCAGCGGTAAAGCCCACATTGGAGCATCAGTCTCAAAAACAAAGTCATTGAGCAGTTTACCAGCTTTTGTACTAAGGACCCAGAAGAAACTATAGAGGAGGCCTTAGGTGCTGGTGAAGATGCCTGAGAAGATGCTTCACTCAAGTGGAAAAGGAAGTTCACTTGTAGAGACAGAACAAGCTAGAGACAGAATAAGAGATTCTACAAATACAAGGAATCAGAGGCCAGGAAAGGTGGCCAAGACTCCGTCGCCTGCCTCCGGCTTGGTTCACTGGCCAGCACCTATTAGCTGTGTCTCAGTTCTCAGCAGGAGGCAGAGAGGTGGTGGTGGGGCTGGGTGTCAGTGTCAAGTTTCAGCCCCTCTAGGACAGATCTCTTACCTTCAGACAGGGACAAATCATCAGCTGGAGACACCAGGTCTGCCTGAGAAGCTAGGGCTCCGCTCAGATGGGTTGTAATCTGATTCGTCAAGATAACCTGTGAACAGACAAGGAGAAGGTGGAGGGAAGGGAGAAGAGAGAAGACCAAATTAATTATTAGAGCTATCAAAAGGCAGACTGTGGTTTAGGGGAAGACTGCTAAGTACACAGGTAGGAAAACCCCAGCTCTGACTTTCATCAATTTTATCTTGAGGCCAGAATATCTGGCCAAGTCTCCAGGTCATTCAAATCATAGAAAACCCAGGAAACAGACTAACTTTTTTTTCCAGCTTAAACTATTTATCAATTCTTTCTAAATGCTGAGCAAATTGCGACAGAGAGGTATTGTCGTATCAGCTGAATAATATTAACACAAGGCCAACCAGAGAATGAAAATGCACATGTACACATTTTATCATTTTTAAGATTATATCCACAACATACAATATCACAGTGCTGAAGAGAGGCAATGATTTAACATCCGAATGCCTGGGGCTTCTTCCCTTGTCAACGTGAAAATCAGAATTTTCTTTCCAAATCTGTGAAATTGGAATAAAACTCATCTCTAAAGGACTAGCACTCTTCTCTTAAACAAGTTGAATTCTAACAAAAGAAATTCGAAGTCTCACTACGTATTTAAAACACAAATGAATAGAATCTGACCTATACAAAATAAAGTTCATAACATTTAAAATTCCTAGAAAGAACTCTGAAATTACTTAATTCACATGGTTTATTTCCACACAATATTTTAATATGTGGTTCTATCAAGAAATTATTCTTTTCCTTAAAAATCCTCATTTGTAAAATTTACTCTATTGTTTATAAAGCTAAAGAACAAAACACAGATTCTCTTTTGGAAAACTGCAGCCCGACTAATGCCACGATCAGTTTCCCAGATTTGGGTGTTCCCATCATGGACACATTGGTGAGCCATTTTGGTCCCTCTTCTGAAAAACCAGGCATTTGGTGCCTGGAATATGCATCTGGCCAGACTGTCTTGGTCTGTCCCAAGGGTCAGCTATGGTTTTGTTGCCATCCTGACTGGAGTAGAAATGGAAATCGTCTCCATTCTTAATTGTCCAGCTTTTCAGCTGCACCTCTGTTGCTGTCTCTTGAATGGACCAATGACACGTTATAAATCCTATGCCAATGGCAGCTTAATTGGGGGCGGAGAGGGCAGCAGGATGGCAGGGTCAGGTAAAGAAATGAAGTACTCTATTAGCAAAGACAGCCTGTCCAAGCTCTGTGTGTCAACAAGGCTCGTGTGAGTCCCAGTTTCTCTGCAGCGATGATCTGCAGATATCTGCCAGATATTGTATCTGCCATAATATGTATAAAACATAATAATCATAATACATAATAATGTATCTGCCAGATATTGCAGTATTCCACTGAGTGCTTGCTAATCTTTTCCCTCCTATTCTTTTGTATTGCTCATTTTTATCTGGGTGGGTAAGAATCACATATGATAAGTTTTTCAATTAAAATGTCTGGAAATGGTCAAATAATAGCCTGCTCTCTTATGAAACAATATTCATATTTAGGAGCAAGAGTAAGAAATTATGTTCATTTTCCTCTTTATTTTATAGGGTATGAGCTTTGGAGTTCAATAGAACGGGATTCAAATTCTGACACTGTGAACCTTGGGAAAGTTACTTAAATCTTCGAACTTCATCTATTCATAGGTGAAATAACACCTATCTTATAGAATCATTATGAGAATCGAATGAGATAATCAATAACCAATGCAAGGTATTAAATACGGTATCTGGCACATGATATATATCCAGTAAATGTAAGCCATTGTTGTTGCTACTATTTCCTTCAGAAGGGTGTTATATAGGCTAATAAATTATTAATAAAGCACATGCCACATGCTTCAGATATTAGATCTAATAACAACATGAAATCACAATTTTCTACATCAAGATCAGCACCTGATCATTTCTGCCAATCTTAGTCCTAAACTTTCTTTAGGTGCAAAGAATTACGTAAAAATCTCAGTAAGAAAAAGATAGTAATTACTTAAAGCAAAGCCAGCAACCAACTGATATTGTTCTGAGAGTACTACATAGTTTGTCTACTAATGAAGAAGATAATGTATCTGCCTGTCATAGTCTTTTTAAAAAAGTGAAGCTTCGAGAGAGCTAAATATGTAAGCTCTACTTTTTAGGGAATTCTTCTAAAAGATGGTTTAGTGAAAATGACTAAAACACTAGTGATACAGTAACAAGAAAAAAAGTTTCTGAATACTGACCATGCAGAGCATGTTACTATGTACCCAGGGGAAAATAAAGAGAGGAAGTCTTGGTGTGTCTTCTCGAGAAACTAAGTAAGTTAAAAGTAAAACATTTACTAAGGTATTCAGACCACTTATTCTCAATTGCATTATTATTTCCCTGGTCCTACAATGGAAACGTGCACTGAGATGATGTTTTTATTATACATAGCTAATAAAAATGATACCTTGCCAAGCCTAAAAGCAAACTACAGATGTGCCTCCAAAGATACCCACCCCCACCGCCACTTCCAATGAAAGAGTAGACAGAGAAGAAAACATTTTCACTCTCCAATGGCAAAAGAACAAGCGCTTCCATGGTTGTGATAATAATCCACTCCCTTTTTACTATAAGTCTGAAAGCCAAATTGCTGAAGGGATACACAACCAAACTCGAGAGGGTGCACTTACTGAATTGTTGTGATTTGCTAAGCCTGTGATCAGCAAAATGATAGAATGGAAACCTTTCCAAACAGCATCAATTACAAATAATCATGACTTGGGTGGAAGCCTATAGATGTGCTGTCCTCTGAGGCAACCTGGAGTCATGAAAACGACACTCCTAAAATAACTTATCAAATACTATTACATGTTATGAACAGAATCTTAACACTATCTGCTTTCAGAAAATGAGTTTTGATACTGACACTTCAGAGGGGCTTTCCTGCTGCTTTGCTCTGCTGAAAAGATGAAGCCTTCTCACACTTGGTACTGAATTTGTGCAAGAGTGCTGTCTGTGTACATGATGAGGTTGAGAAGTTTGGAGTCAGACACATCTGAGTTCAGATCCTGGCTTCTACCACTTACTGTGTGATGATGGGCAAGTGTCACAAGTTCTCTGGGTATAATTCTTAATTCAGAGTTCTGAAGATTAAACTGAATAATGCTCATAAAGTCCTGAGGATAGTGCCTGGCCAGTGGGAAATGCTTAAACGTTAACTTCCACCATTGTCTTTAGTTATCTTTTGCTGACTTTATATCTGGCTTGTTGAGACAGAAAACCTATGTCTGATTCCCTTTTGTACAATATATAGTACACTGATGACAAAGAACAAATATTGGTTGGTGATATGCTAAAAAAGCAATAAAAATTTAAATGAAAGTGCATGCTATTTTTGCCATTTCTCTAAAAATATGACTAGTTGAGAACATATAACATTCCCTCTTCCTGCTACTACCATCAATTTCAAATCCAAAGGCTAGAGTGAGACTCTTGAACTAAGGAGAAATTTTGCTTTTAGGTTTTTTGTGGTTTTTTTTGATGGTTGTGATTACATCTTTACATCTGAAGCCAGGAGGAGATGGAATTCAGCTTAAAGTCTACTCTTCAGACCAGAGAAGATGATCTACTTACTGGGAGAAATAGGCAGCCCTATACAATGTATAAGGTAACTACTAACTAAACTCCATTCAGCGTTAAATAAGGAGAGATCAATTTCTCCCAAGACTTCCTTGCAACGACAGCTGGTTATAGGATGTTTCAGGTACACATGAAAGGAAATGACTTCTCAAATCATGTCATGTACACCTGGAGTCTCATTTTTAGTGCTCCCCTCCCCAGGCAAAATAAAGGGGTTTCATAAGTTTGCCCTTGGGTTCTAAGTTTCCCTTGCATCACCCAACTTCTCTAAATGCATCCTATTCAACCCTTGTGTGTACTGAAGTTGAACAGCTAAGCTCAATTCAAGGGAACAGTGAAGCTCTCTAAGGAAGAAGTTTCAGAGTACAGATTTATAAAAAACCTAATAGCCCCTGCCTTCATAGAGAGTAGGACTTCTCTCATAAGCTAGCAAGGAGATGGAAAAACATGAAGCATTTAAAGACAAGAAGAACTAATAAGGCAGACAGGTGGGAATGAATGTCATTTTTGGCAGAAGGCAGAAGGTCCTGGGGAAGAAAATCCAGCCAACAGACAAACGAAAACATGACTCCCTTCCAGTAAGTAGCAAAAAGGTAGCTTACAAAAGGAAATACCTAGAGATAAGCAGGTAGGACTTCCAGTTGGCTCAGTGGTAAATAATCCAAGGCAGGAGATGTAGGTTTGATTTCTCGGTTGAGAAGATTCCTTGGAGAAAGAAATGGCAACCCACTTCAGTATTCTTGCCTGAAAAATCCCATGGACAGAGGAGCCTGGTGGGCTACAGTCTATGGGGTTGCAAAGAGTTGGACACAACTGAGAGGCTGAACAACAACAAAACAGGTAGGAGTAGGATGAGCTGGTCAGAAGAACCATCAGCCCCCAGGGCCAGGGAACTGGTGAGCTGGAGTCCACTGACCAATTGAGCCTGACCCTCCACCAGTGTGGACCATCTGCCTTCAGTGGGCACATCTTTCTTCAGCTACAGTAGGACAAGACTAATCTAGGCTATACCTACACCCCACTCATGCCTCCCGCTCCTGGTCCAGAATAAATCCTGCCTTTGGGGCCTCTGTATGTGTGTAGCTTGTATGTACCTAACCTGATCCACCCTACACTGAAGTGTTAAAAGAAGTATCATTAGCAGCCACTCAGTATAGTCCAGCCCACTGAGTACTAGAAAGTGATGGAGAGAAGAAAGAGTGGGACAGTGCTGGAGAAATCAGAGTGGGAAATTGTCAGGCCTAAAAGTCCAGCCTTTGAAAAAGAAGCTCTTTTTATTTGACTCTTGGGAGGCAACTAAGAGGGACTGTGTGGCCAACCAGGAGTAGAATAAGTTGGAATGGGATATCTGGCCCTGTTTGGTCAGCAGAAGAGAGATTCATGACCAACAAGACAATAGCTCAACATCTATAAGTTGGATATCTTTAAGGACCTAAGAATATGGCACATGCTCTCATTTAGCTTTCTGTGCAGGCAGGTGAGAGACAAACTTTTTAATCCCTTCTTTTCAGAGAGTGAACTAGAGTCACTGGCCTGAGATTAATAGTTCAGATAAGAAAGGGGGTCTGCAGGCCTCCCTGCCCACTCTCCCTCCCAAGACAGGACTGGGCAGAGGAGAAGAGAAAGAACAACTCTCAGCCTACAGCCACGGACAGGCCCAGGCCTTGAATCCGGGTCACCAGAGTCTGATCTAATAAAAGTAACGAACAAAGTGTCTAACATCTATTTTTTTTTAATTTTTTAAAATATAAATTTATTTATTTTAATTGGAGGCTAATTACTTTACAATATTGTATTGGTTTTGCCATACATCAACGTGAATCCACCATGGGTGTACACATGTTCCCCATCCTGAACCCCCCTCCCACCTCCCTCCCCATCCCATCCCTCTGGGTCATCCCAGTGCACCAGCCCCGAGCATCCTGTATCCTGCATCAAACCTGGACTGGCGATTCGTTTCACATATGATATTATACCTGTTTCAACATCTAGAAACACATTAAAAGATTATGAAAATGCTACACTGACTGGTTCCAAATAGGAAAAGGAGTTCGTCAAGGCTGTATATTGTCACCCTGCTTATTTAACTTATATGCAGAGTACATCATGAGAAACACTGGGCTGGAAGAAGCACAAGCTGGAATCAAGATTGCCGGGAGAAATATCAATAACCTGAGATATGCAGATGACACCACCCTTATGGCAGAAAGTGAAGAGGAACTCAAAAGCCTCTTGATGAAAGTGAAAGTGGAGAGTGAAAAAGTTCAACATTCAGAAAACTAAGATCATGGCATCCGGTCCCATCACTTCATGGCAAATAGATTGGGAAACAATGCAAATAGTGAGACTTTATTTTTCTGGGCTCCAAAATCACTGCAGATGGTGACTGCAGCCATGAAATTAAAAGACGCTTACTCCTTGGAAGGAAAGTTATGACCAACATAGATAGCATATTGAAAAGCAGAGATATTACTTTGCCAACAAAGGTCCGTCTAGTCAAGGCTATGGTTTTTCCAGTGGTCATGTATGGATGCGAGAGTTGGACTGTGAAGAAAGCTGAGTGCTGAAGAATTGATGCTTTTGAACTGTGGTGTTGGAGAAGACTCTTGAGAGTCCCTTGGACTGTGAGGAGATCCAACC
>NW_011494811.1:3465168-3476322 GCF_000754665.1 Bison bison bison
TGAAGAGTTGACTCATTGGAAAAGACTCTGATGCTGGGAGGGATTGGGGGCAGGAGGAGAAGAGGACGACAGAGGATGAGATGGCTGGATGGCATCACTGACTCGATGGACATGAGTTGAGTGAACTCCGGGAGTTGGTGATGGACAGGGAGGCATTGGTGTGCTGTGATCATGGGGTCGCAAAGAATGGGACACGACTGAGTGACCGAACTGAACTGAACTGAACACTGTAACAAGTCCAATCTTGTGGCAAGAGTGCTTTCAGACTCTGATGCTAATAAATAACCATAAACCAAGTAAAGCTCAGCCTCTATGAAAGGACTAAGCATTTGAAGCAATCCTAGCCAAATTCTGCCAGTTTTTTTAGTGGCTTTCAGTGACTTCAGATGCATGTATGTGGCTTGTCATTTCCAAAACCCATAAGAGGCTTGAACACTAAAGCTCTTCATGTTCATGGTGCAACAAAGTTTGAGGAGTTGTCTGGGCTAGAGGGAGCTTCCTTGGTGGCTCAGCTGGTAAAGAACCCGACTGCCAACGCAGGAGACACAAAAGATACAGGTTCAGTCCCTAAATGGGGACGATCCCCTGGAGTAGGAAATGGCAACCCACTCCAGTATTCTTACCCAGAAAATTCCATGGACAGAGGAACCTGGCAGGCTACAGTCCACAGGGTCACAAAGAGTCGGACACAACTGAACACACACACACACACACACACACACACACACACACACACTGGTCTAGAGGAATCATCAGGCAACCTCAGGCATCTTGGGGGTGTTTCTACACCCATAAGGATACCAGCTTCGCCCTTCTGCTCATTCTGTGCCAGAAACCTGCTATAACATAAAAGAAATCAGAGAAGTTTCAAGATCACTTTAACTGCGCCTGAAGAGCTAGGTACAGTAAAGGCCCTGATACTCACAGATCCCAAAAGAACAGGCAGCCCCCTGGATAAACTGGGCAGCCGGAGAAAGGAATCAGCCGATGAGAAAGAGAGACTTCAGGACTCACTCTGCTCCCAAACTGCTTGCCTGATGCCATATCTAGCACTCTCAAAATGACCAAGCTCTAAACTAAAATGGCATAGAAGTTTTTTAAAAGAATATAGATATATACATATATGGGTATAACCAAGGGATTCCCAGGTGGTGCTAGTGGTAAAGAACCCACCTGCCAATGGAGGAGACAGAAGAGACTCGATCACTGGGTTGGGAAGATCCCCTGGAGTAGGGCATGGCAACCCACTCCAGTACTCTTGCCTGGAAAATCGCGTGGACAGAGGAGTCTGGCAGGCTACAGTCCACAGCATTGCAGAGTTGGACATGACTGAAGCGACTTAGCACGCATGCACACACACACACGTATAACCAAATCACACTTTGCTATACACCTGAAATACAATACCGCTGCTGCTGCTGCTAAGTCGCTTCAGTCATGGCTGACTCTCTGCAAATCCATGGTCAATACACTAACACAATATTATAAAGCAACTATACTTTGATTAAGAAAAATAAAGGGACTATAGCCAAACCTTTCCCCAAATATGAAAAAAATATGACAGGCCTCTGGTTTGAGCCCTGTCAAACCAGGGCTTCGGTTTGAAGCCTGTATTTATTATTTTTATATTAAACGCAACCTATCTGCTTAAGGTACCCTTTTTAAAAATGTTACTTTTGGTATCTAGAATGATCTGAATTGCCAGGTATGACTGTGACGGAGCCTTACTATCTAAACACAGGCCTCGATTCAGTCAGAAATCCTGAATTTTCATCCGGACTCGGTTAAGGGTTACTGAATGCCTTGCTCTTAAGGAGACAGAGGATGGAATTTTCCTGTGAGAAATTGTTAAGGTTCATTGAGTCCTTTCATCGCCAAGGCTTGAGAGAAAGGCCCTGGAGTGGTTTTCACCATCCTTTCCTCTTGCCTCCCAACCATGACAGTGTCTGCCCCAACCGGCCTGCTGAACAGGAGGAGCTAAGAGTAAGAGGGAGACTGTGGGGAGTGGGGGGAGGCGGGGAGAAGGCCAAGAAGAGAGAGGGGGTGCTCTGAGTACAGCGTGGGAACAGGGTAAGCCCCCCTAAAAGCAGATCTGGAAAGCCATACTTGCAGACTCAAGCCTCTCCTCTGACGATTCCCCACCCCCTCCCTTCCCATCACTTCCAGCTTTGAAAGGAGATATCCAATATTTGAGGAAAAGTCAGACCAAATATTTTGGAGTTTGAGCATCACAAATCTGGTTTTACTATTCACTGGCTTAGTTTTGCCAAGCTCTGGAAAATTATAAATCATTCCATTATGGGAAAAAAAAATCATTTTTCTTTAGCTTCAGCCCAGAGAATATCAACTGTCTGCTCTAGAATAAAGAACTGATAGGGTTTTAGTATTCCAGCCTGCTATTTCCATCTTGAAGTTCTGCGTGACAACTGTTCTCTGGGAAAATCTGAAAGGCTATGGGGGATTTTCCTTTAGAAATATTTGTGGTAAAAGGACCAAACTGAACTTTGGCTTGACGAAAAGATTACTGTGTGAGTTCGGAAGCCTGCCTTTTAGTTTTGGCTCTGTCGCTAACCTGCTGTGCAATTTTGGGAAAGGCTCCAAACCTCTCTGCACCTAAAAGTGAGTCCATAAAGGACATGAAGAAAAGAATGTATTATGACTGTAATGGCAGCCCACTACGAAAAAGGTTTCACACCACATCGGTATTAGTGTTGTACTTAATATTTCACCACTATCCTTGGTTCTCATCATGTCTAACCTTAGGAAATCCATCCTACATAGAACCAATTGGCAGAGTCTGAGGAAGAGAGGAGGGGAAAAAAGAATAAGGGAGACAACTTTAAATAATTCTGTGTTTATGCTGAGAATATTTTCAATCTTGATAAAATCCACATCTCCCATAGTAGACCTGGGGGTGGGGGGAAATCTCTGTTGTAGATTTCACTGTGATTTTCACAGTAGAGCTAGTAGGGGAGTCCCTAAAGAAGATACTGGCTCAGTATGAGGCAACATAGACAGAAGAACAGAAAAGAACCTTCTCATCCTTGCACAAATACACATCTAGTCAATCACGAAGGGATTGATGACGTACTGCTTACACTCTGTTGCAGCCATTGCCTTGACCACCGAGTTTAGAGAAAATGCACTGAAGTAAGTACCATGTCTGCCATTTGGCCAAAATAAACACACGAGCAAACAGGGCTGCACCATAGGGCGGCTTTCCCCTTGGTCTACTTCTCCTGGGGTGCACATACGAGAGGATGTAGTGGAAACCCTGGGCCGGCAGCTATTGTGCTGTGGACGTAGGCGTGAAGTGCTCGGGTTCCACGGTCGGCTCACTGTTCCACTGGCCCCATTGGGGCTGAGGTTAACACGTGTTGGTTCCGGGTCTCAGATGGGGCGACAGTTGTAACGAGGCCACAAAGAGCAGGCTGGCTGTTTCCACCTTCAGCCCAACCTCGGCGGCATCCTGTCAGCGATGTGGGGCCCGCTGCAGGAAGCAACACGCACCATTGGTGAACTGCGACAGTGCGTTCACAGCGGCTTCTAATGGTGCGCACACCGACGGTGTGCAGTTCTGCAGTTAGCACGGGAGCAAAAGAGTCTCCGGAAGCCAGGGCTTGGAAAAGAACAAGGCCAACTGTCAGAGGACTCTGGGGTTCCCGGACGTGGAAGAAACCTTCCTCCACTGTACATTTCCTGTGGCCAAGTGGCTTTTGCAGGGTGTTTGTTTGGTTGTCTTCGCCCACACCCCTCCTGCCCACTGAGCCCTACAGAAAGGCAAGGGAGGTGAATTTCCAACACCCCCCCGAGTTTCTGCTGACCTTTTTAGGTGTTTTGTTACTTGGTGGTGCTTTCTATTCACTTGTACGCCTGGGCTCTGGGGATTCCCCTCTCTTTGATTTGCAGAGGATTAGAAAGACACAGTTTTGTGATCAGTCCATCACAGACGGCTGCTATTAACTGATTTCCCCTCCTTAGACTCATCTGAGATCAAGAAAACACTCCTGTTGAGTCACTTGCTCCCTGGGTGGGGGCGCAGTGTCAGAAAATACAGTTCTTGGGGGAGTCCAGCCTGATAAACACTGACCTGGCTACTCTCCAGGCCCCACCACGCTTACAGTGGCTTAGAGGAGGGAGAGGCTAAAGCCCAGAGGGGCCTCTGAGGAACCTCCAAAGCAGGATGAGCCAACACTGGTCTGACTCCTTGTTTCTCTATTTCACACAGGCAAATGGCAGGCTAACCAAGGGCTCTCCAAACTCAGTAAATGGATGTGTGCATTCAACTCTATCTCCAGAGGGAATCTGTGGCATAAAATGGGAGCAGAGGTCACTCACTGTCTGTTCAAAAGGAGGTCAAAAGGTCTGCCTAGGAACAAATTTCCAAGGCAGCAGCCTCATCAGATATGCTCTCGAACAAAAGCTATTTATATGACATCCTCAAGAAAGGGATATTGTGTAAGGTGTTATTTAAAAACAAAAGGTGCAGGGTGGGGTCGTGGCTGGGAGCTGAAGCAATGCTGTCTGTGTCTATACTTAAGTACATGATATCAATAAAGGCAAACAGTAATCAACTTTGATTAAACAGAGTCAACTCAGGAGAGACATAAGAAGAACAGGCCCAGAATAAATACATTAAAATGGTTAAATATTTACATGGTGAGGAGGAGCAGACCTCCTTCCAAGGCAATGCCACGTAGTGGTGATCTTCCATCATGGCCACTCATAAGCCAACGACCGATCACATGCTACGGGCCCATAAAACGGATATCCTGGCAGGTCACTACTACTGCAGTAAGTCGCTTCAGTCGTGTCTGACTCTGTGCGACCCCATAGATGGCAGCCCACCAGGCTCCCCCATCCCTGGGATTCTCCAGGCAAGAACACTGGAGTGGGTTGCCATTTCCTTCTCCAGTGCATGAAAGTGAAAAGTGAAAGTGAAGTCGCTCAGTCGTGTCCGACTCTTCATGACCCCATGGACTGCAGCCTACCAGGCTCCTCCGCCCATGGGATTTTCCAGAAACACTTAATGCCAGATGACAAGTAGGCCCGAGTCTCCCATACCCACTCTGGTGGCTTGGGAACGGCCACCTGAAGCACTGACCCGGGAGGAAACAGGAGGTGGCGTCAGGCGTCTGTGTTGCTAGAGGGGATGGGGGGGACACGGTGCTGCTGAACTTGCCCACTGCCGCGTGAGTGTGCCATCCTGAAATTCTCCATCACTTTCAGTTCTTTTCTACCATCTTGTTCACCTCACAGTTGACATCACTAGCTAGTACAATCCCGCCATCTTCCACGAGCATGATACTTTAGATTTTTCAGAGTTTGTTCACAGAATGGTCTTAGTTGACCCTCACTGCCTTGGGAGGGAAGATGAAAAATAACCCAGGCAGCTGCCGAGTGTCAGAAGGGTGGGCTCGGCGGTCAGACCTCCTGGGTTTCCATGGAAACCTGGTTTCCATAGTTTCAGGTAAGATACTTAGGCTTTCTCTGCCTTTCTTCAACTCTGTAACTGAGATAACAATCATACCTATTGCGGGGATAAATGACTTCGATACAAAGCACTTAGGACAGTGCCTAATATCTAGCAGGTGCCTAAAAAATATTAGCTCTTTATTCTATGCACTTCAGTTTTCCAAGTGAAAACAACTGAGGCTTGTGACCTCTATATTCTATCTTTATATTTTCACAGTTCACTCACTTGGACTACAGACCCCACCCCAAGTGCCCCAGTCTGAAATAACCCCTTTATTCTTCTTTAAGTTTCCACCTTTCTGGGGCCAATTTAAATCTTACCTCTTCCATGAGCTCTTCCCTAACTATGCTAGCTGACACTGACCTCTCAGTTCTGAACATTCCCACCCTAGAATCAGTACCAAGTAATTCAGTATGAGAATCTTTCCCTAGTTATGTCGCCCGTGTTCTTCTTATCTTTCGACCTTCAGTGTAAATGCCACGAGGTTTTATGTGTTTCTAAAGGATGGGAGGGAGAGGCAGGGAAACTAGCATCTCCTGAGCACTTCCTATGCATCAGACCTTGTACCAAGTACTTTACATACATTAGCTCATTTCATCCTCATACCCCAGGAAAGTAAACATTATTATCGCAGTTTTGAAGATGAGGAAACTGAGGTTTAGAGAAATTGAGCAATTTTCTGAGAGCAAATAGTTAGCACGTGGAAGAGCCGGATTCAAACCAGATCTGTCTGGCCCTCTAGCCTACGCTGGTTCTACCACATAAAAGGCTCTCAACATGAAAACTCATAGCCTCGTGGATCTTTGTCGATTAATTTCTTCAGAGCCAGGCATTTGCTGATATAACACTGACCAAGTTCTGTGCTGTTTAAAGCAAAATCACATGTAAAAGAAAACTGTACCAAACATTTGAGAATAAGACAAACTTTCAGTGACAGAAAAAAAGCAGTCGACTGACTGCTGTCTGGTAGAGCTGGAAATATTGAGTCTTCAGGCCAGGGAGGAACCATGCTCTAGCAGGTATGGCAAGAGAAAGGACACAGACTCCTGGAGTCTATTTCTGTCTTGGCCTCTAGCCACTTTGCTAGTATTTTCACTTCTGCTAAAATGCGATGACAAGAGTTTCAGAAGAAAGGCTGCCACATAAGAGCAGAATAAGAACAGGCAGTTAGTTGGTTAAAAGTGGCGGAGCCGCAAACAACACTGAGATCTGGAGCAGTTCACAGCTGGGACAAATTCCATTTGGGCATTTGTCTTTCCAGCTTCACATCAATTCTTAGAGAGCAGCACTGGGTATGGAGCAATCCTTAAATCTAAATGATAATAATATCTATGTGGTCTTTTTTTTTTACTCATTTTTTTAAAATTATAGTTGATTGACAATGTTGTGTTAGTTTCTGATGTACAGCAAAGTGATTCAGTTATATATTAATACATATATTTTTTCAGATTCTTTTCCATTATAGTTTATGTTTTTAAATACCCTATAAGGGTTCTCTTTAGTTTACTGAGGATTATTCACATGAGTCATTCAAGAAGCTTGTTATTTTCCTACTTGAAATGATTGCATTTATTTTCAGATTGGTGACTCCATATAATGGTGGTGCTAAGTGAGAAATGACTAATTCTTAATATGTTTTGTTATCAATTCACGAATTGTATTAGTGCCCCTGAATCCTGGAGGCCCCAGTTTTATGGTGAAGACACAGCTGGGATGGAGGTAGTAGGGAGAGAGGTTTGTTCTGGGTCTTCGAAGTGATCTAGTCAAGAGGCTAGATCTGAAAGACTGGTGACCTTGGCAGGTTTGTGGATATTCCTGCAACTCTTTAAGGGGCACTGTGATCTCTCTGAAAAGAAGGGACATGGGACCTGTGGGTAGTGCTATCATTTCCACGTTATCCAGAGTCCCAGTGAATTCAGAATCCTGGAGCTGTGGGCAAGTCTCGTGGAAGACTTCCTGCTCCCACGAAGGTCTGGAAGGGATCACTGCTGGGAGCGGGTGTCCAGGAATGGGAGGACAAGCAAGTTTTCTTCTATCTGGTTATTTACAACAGTGTTCCTTCTCATGGACTCCTCCTGCCCTCCCCAGGACCACACTGAAATGACTAAATCTGCCTGTTGCTCTAGTGAATCCAGTCAAATAAATAAGTCAACCCTCTTTAAGTTTGTGGTCTCAACTCCTTGTTGGTTTATTGCAAAATTAAAGGGCACAGAGAGTAGAACCATCAATCAGTAACCAGCAGAGGAATAAGCTCTTTGTAGAATGTACTGAGAAGCAGGAAAGAAGATGGAAAAAATATGAAAAGAAACCTCATGAAATGGTCATTTGTTAGGAGAACAGAGGGGGAAAAAATTCACATTTCACATGCAGCATCATTTTGGAAAAGTCTTATTAAAGGTTTCCTATCTCGCCAGGAGAGCAAGCACAGGAACGCAAACAAAAATCCCTCAAAATGATCTGCCGTTTATTAGTGCTGGTTTCTTGTGGGTTTTGCTGTATTCCATGGACACAGCCAGAGATCGTGGGGCCAAGAGGCTGGAACAGTGACTCAGCAGGCTCGGGACCAGGGGAAGGAGAGGCAATGTTACTACTGTTTATTGTAGAACAAACAAACAAACACAAACTGGCTCCCTTCGCCCTTCACCCTAACCTGACCTTCCCTTGCT
Organism: Bison bison bison; assembly: GCF_000754665.1. Taxonomy (NCBI): domain Eukaryota; kingdom Metazoa; phylum Chordata; class Mammalia; order Artiodactyla; family Bovidae; genus Bison; species Bison bison. The sequence goes on from NW_011494811.1 coordinate 3,473,311, forward strand.
GCTGCTGCTGCTGCTGCTAAGTCGCTTTAGTCGTGTCCGACTCTGTGCAACCCCATAGACGGCAGCCCACCAGGCTCCCCGGTCCCTGGGATTCTCCAGGCAAGAACACTGGAGTGGGTTGCCATTTCCTTCTCCAGACCTTCCCTTAGCCCTCTATTATTTAAAGTAAAAGCACCTAGTATCATGTCTTATTTGGAATTTTTAATAAATGCTATTTGATGAAGGTAGAACCTGAAAAGCAATATATAGTCTAGGGTTGTGTCCCCACTGGGTGCCAAATACCCCACTCAGCACCCTATTTACATAAGCTCCTCAGTCCTCTTTGCAATCTTATGAGGTAGATGATATTATTCTTCTACTTTGAGGATAAACATATTTAATATTGTGCCTGTGTGCTTAGTCATCCAGTCATGTCTGATTCTTTGAGACCCCATGGGCTGTACCTTGCCAGGCTTCTCTGTCCATGGGATTCTCCAGGCAAGAATACTGGAGTGGGTTGACATGCCCTTTTCCAGGGGATCTTCCCAATCCAGGGATCAAAGCCAGGTCTCCTGCATTGCAGGTAGATTCTTTACCATCTGAGCTACCAGGGAAGCCGAATAATGTGCCTAGCTCATAGCAAGCAGCTGCCCCAAATCACTCTTTCAACCAGATATACCAGGTTCAAGCATGGCACCGAGAAGACTACTGTGGCATTCTAAATCCTGCTGGAAGAAATGAAATTGGTGGTATTAGAACTAGCATAATGGTAACTCACCAGTCCTAAGTCTACCTTGCACATTTTCTACTCCAGATAAGTTCCGTCTCTGGACAACGAATATTCTTGCCCATTTCACAGGAGAGGAAAGCAAAGGTGCCAAGAGCTGTAGGTAATTGCTCACGCCAATAAAAAGAAGCGGCATTGGACCATAACATGACTTCGATTCTTACCCTTGGAAAGATGTACCTTTTGAAATGTGATAACTCGTTAATGCGGAAGAATTCTTTATAATATCGCATCTAAATCTCCTTACCACCTAGTGATAAGGCAGGTATTACATCAGGAAAAGTGAGTAGCCTATAGTTTACAGCATATAAATGGACCCAAACCCAGTCAGAAGACTTCAGATCCCATGTTCTTTACATTCTTTGATCCTAATGGGGAGGGTAGCTTGCAGAGAGGCAGATTGATGGTAAAGAAATAGCAACCATGAAAAAGCTGGGTCTCAGGTCTTTCTGAAACAAATATGAGCTGCTTGTGGAGTTGTGAAGTCCAGTACATGGGATCTTGGCTTTACTTCACTTCTCTACAGAGATGACTATCTATACAGTGTTAGAACTTATATGGCCTCTCTGAGGGTAGTCCTCCATTACTAATATAAGGCTCATTATAAGTGCTATTATAGTTTATCAAAGTGATCCCATTCATAATTCAGCCAAGGAGTTCCCAAGAGAGGACAGAGGAAATAAGAAGCGAGAGAAAGCCATATCTGGGACTAGGTAGGTCCAGGGCAAGACTGAAAGGATGTTAAATAATAAAGTATATAATCATAGCTTTCCACTCCAGGCCTCATGATCTGCTCTCTCTCCTAGGTACCCCACAGCCTTTGTACACTCATCCTTCCTAGTACAGCAAGAGTGGGACCCCTCCCAGACTTCCTTTCCCTGCCTGCACTACCTTGCTGGGCTTTAAGAGCCCAAGACCCTATCCCTGTACCATCTACCACTGCTCGGAAATCTGTACAGCTCTCTCTAAAGAACTAAATTTTAAATAAGTCTTAAGTGACTTTGGCTGAAGATCTTCATGTTACCAGATAGGGCCCTTACTGCTGCTGCTGCTGCTGCCAAGTTGCTTCAGTCGTGTCCGACTCTGTGTGACCCCATAGACACATGTGACCTGTGTGCAGCCCACCAGGCTCCCCCATCCCTGGGATTCTCCAGGCAAGAACACGGGAGTGGGTTGCCATTTCCTTCTCCAAGGCATGAAAGTGAAAAGCGAAAGTGAAGTCGCTCAGTCGTGTCCGACTCTTAGCGACCCCATGGACTGCAGCCTACCAGGCTCCTCGGTCCATGGGACTCTCCAGGCAAGAGTACTGGAGTGGGGTGCCATTGCCTTCTCAGGATAGGGCCCCTAGTGATGAATCTAACCTGTTGCTCTAAAACAATGACACTGAAGTGGTACAGCTGGGTCTTGAATCTTCAAGTTCCACGTTAATTCTCTATACATTCTTTCCCTCCCTCTTCTGAAATAGAAAATCTGGCTCTACATCTGACTGACAGATTTCCCCCACAGATATCTGAAGCATAGCTGAAATATAAACTGAATGTCTGACAAAATAATATTACTCAAGCAATTTATTAATTATTAAAATTTAAAATGTTAATAAATTTGTTATTAAATACTATGGTCAGAACAAAAAAATAAGACTGCTATTTTCCTGTTAAAAAGGGGCAGTAATATGAGTAGATGAGCAAACTAGAATGAAAGGGAGCAAATAAATAATTCTTGTCATGCAGGAGTCTAGAAGATGGGGTGACATGACTTCTCACTGGGGGACTCAGGGAAAGTGTCATTTGATCTGGGCCTTGAAAGATAGGCATCATTTGGTCATTGAAAGTTATGTGAAAGGTCATTCCAAATGGCAAAAGAGGCCCCAGTATTGTAAGAATTTGGATCTGCAGCATATTTCAGAGAAGAGCCTTAAACTGGAATACTAGGAGTCACTCAAAAGGTAATCAATCTGCATCTCTTTACAGTAACAGAACAGACATTTATATCAGGGATGTATCTGTCTTTAAAAGGAGATACTTGAAAAAAATGGAAACAGATCTCCCAGCTAAGAGACACTGGGGAAAACTTCCCTTCTTCATACAACTTCTCACGCCTGCACATCCTGACCTTTCAGGAAGGAGATGGGGTCTCCACAGTACCATCCTGCCATGGAAGTTAGTTCCTACAGGAAAGGTTCTTGCAGTGAAAAAACAAACACTGCAGGGGAGAGAGAGAGAGAGAGAGGGAGAGAGAGAGAGAGG
>NW_011494811.1:3476422-3487789 GCF_000754665.1 Bison bison bison
AGGGGCAAGGGCACATGTGTGTGTGTTTCAAACTGTAGAGCTAAGTTTCAAACTGTATTTAGAAGCTAAATTCTGCTAGAACACATCAAAGGGTATCAGGCCCCATTACAGAGGAAAGGAAAAGCCCTAATTCATATGCAACAGAGTTTAGGAAAAATCTTTATGAAAGACTTCTTAGAAAACTAGCAGAGTGAAAACTAAAACAAAACAACAACCCAAAAGTCCTCAAGTGACTGTATCGGAGACCATTCTGGTAGTTTCCCTTCAATTCCCTCACGAGCAGAAGAGACCCCGTTAGATTTCAGAGTTTTCCTACCCTGGAGAAAGAAGGCATTATGAGCCAAAGCAGAGTCCTCTGATTTATTCCACTTCTTAAAACAATCTATTTTTTTTCCTGCCAGTTGCATTTCAACATGACTGACAAACGTTTCCACTTTTCTGTTTATGTTCTCTAAGCCAACAGCAAAGCTCAACTATGGTTCAAATAAAAATGTTAATCAATATAACATATAAGCATATTGATTTCATGTAAACTTAGTCAGTTATTTAGTAGTACATGTGAGTCACACAGAAGTCCCCTTGACCCCAACCTAGACTTGGGAATAAGGAAAATAAAATGACCCTCTGGGGGTAAACTACGTAATCAGCACTTATTGGCTCAACGCAGAATAAGAAGACAGGCTATGTGCTCCGTAAAATAGTGGATCTAGGCAATAATCTTCAGGAGATGGTCATTAGGTAACCATAGGGTCAAAAGCTGATAGGGAAGTTAGCAATAGACTGATGAGACTATCATCCTCTGAATCCACTGATCAATTTAATCATCATTACAGGTGGTATAACCAGACATTATTCCCTTATGACAATAAAACTGCAAGTACATAGCACCACCTATACAATATTTTGCCTAAAAAATCCAAACCCTAATCTAATAACCACTAGTTTACAGGATATGGAAGAACAAGTTAAATCACACCATGACAAAACCATCAGCCAATCACTAGAAAATATGGCACTCTACATTCAATTGATCAATGAATCAACGTCACAAATAAAGCTGCAGGGGGTGTCACAGATTAAAAGAAAGGGAATGTAACAACCAAATACAATTTGTGGACCTTATTTAGATCTTTATTCAAAGTAAACAACTATAAAAGGACATTGTCGAGGCAATCGGGGCATTTGAATATGGGCTGGGTATTACAGGATTTAATGAATTGTTCATTTTATTAGGTGTGGTACAAGCATAGAAGTTATGGTTTCAAATGCCCTTATCAATTTAAAGAGAAAGGGTGGATGGAGAAATATGTTCCAGAGACAAAATTAAAAATACATACAAGAGAGGAAGGAAGGAAACATAATAATGGTACATTTTAGAAGCTCACCATGGATACTTACATTGGCACAATAATGTGAGTGTTAAATATGATTTTAACTAAATATATAAGATATAACCATACAAGAAGGAAGAGAAAATAAGTTTTCAGTGGTCATTTCCACAGATGTCATCTTCAATAGGAAAAACAAAAATAGTAATTTGTATACACAATTTAGAAATGTGGGAGTAACTAGCAGAATCAGCAAGGAAAGAATGAAACACAATTATGCTATAATGATTTGAAAGTCCCTGCTTCCAGAAAGAAAGAATCAAAGGGGAGAAGTAGACATGCTGTTTTTCGATATAAGTATTATATTATTATATGATTATTAGATTTATAAAACAATATATGTTTCACTCCGATGAAAGACAAAATGTAAATTAAAACATACATCAGAATGATGTGGGGAGGATGTTTGTCAGCCAAAAATTAATATAAAGGATAGTGAGAGGCAGAGGACCTAAACAGTCATTTCTCTAAAGATATACAGATGGCCAACAGGCACATGGAAAGATGCTCAACATTGCTAATTATTAAAGAAATGCAAGTCAAAACTACAATGTGGTATCACTTCACACCAGTCACAGTGACCATCATCAAAAAGCCTACAAAAAATACACGCTGGAGTGGGTGTGGAGAGAAGGCAACCCCTTCTACTGCTGGTGGAAAGGCAAACTGGTACAGCCACTATGGAGAACAGTATGAAGTTTCCTTTAAAAATTATAAATAAAACATACGATCCAGCAATCCCACTCCTGGGTATATATCTGGAAAAGACTCTAATTCAAAAAGACGCATGCACCCCAATGTTCATGGCAGCACAATTTACAATAGCCAAGACAAGGAAGCAACGTAAGTGTTGCTTCACACACAGTAAAAGAGGAATATATTCAATGAAATACTATTCAGCCATAAAAAGAATGAAATAATGCAATTTGCAGCAACATAAATGGATTTAGAGATTATCATCCTAAGTGAAGTAAGTCAAACAGAGGAAGACAAATTTCCTATGATATCACTTATATGTAGAATCTTAAAAAAAAAAAAAGGATGTAAATGAACTTATTTACAAAACAGAAATTGACTCACAGACATAAATTTATAGTTACCAAAGGGGATCATGGGAGGTGGTGGGAAAGAGAGAAATTAGGAGTTTGTGATCAGCAGATACAAACTATTATATATAAAATAGATAAACAAAGACCTACTGTACTGAACCAAACTCAATATCTTAGATTAACCTATAATGGAAAAGAAAATATACATACATATAGAAGTATTTTGTATGTGTGTGTGTATTACTGAATCACTTTGCTATACACTTGAAAGTAATAAAACATTGTAAAGAAACAATACTTCATTTTTTTTTTTAAAGGATAGTCAGAGAAACAAACAGTAGCAGTACTGATTCCAAACCCAACTAAAGCTGCCAGGCCCCTGGTATGTGGGACCCCTCCCTTCTCCATGAGCATAGATCACTTGACAAGGAGGGCTGGACTGTGGGGACGGTCGCAGCAGGCTAACGGCTCCTGATACCATAACCCTCTGAATCACTTAATCCCTTGATCAATTTCATACTTACCAAGGAATCTGTCAATAACTCGATTTCTCATTTATAATTTGCTTTAAAGGGGAAACATGCTAGCTAGACAGGCGTGGCTCTTCAATGCATAGAACAGCTTTCTTTTTCATCACAAAAGGAATAATTTGGCATTCTACTTTCCTAGTTCGGTCCCTCTGAGCTCTGGGACCAAGAACAGGCCAGGTCCTCCTGAGTGTGACAAGCCCTGGGTCAAAACGTGGGCCGAGGCCAGATCACCAGATAAAGCCCACCTTGCCAAACTGCCTGACTTTGGCCAGCAGCCTCCTCCTCAGAAGCTGCCCCGGCTGCAGTGTCCTCTCACCACAGGACCCTGAGCACTTTCACAACAACCCAGTGAATCCCTATTATTTGCCTACATAACACTAAACAGTGGAGAGGCAACTGTGTCTGACCATCTCCGGGAAGATGCAGTGGACAAGTGTGGCTCTTTTCAAGCAAAGATATTCTTCACCATGCACTTCCAGGACCCCACAGGGCACTGTGAGCAGAAGCTGAAGTACCAAGAGATTTCTAAATACAGGAAATGTTCATAGATCTAGTAGTAGAATATTTCAATTTTTATAAAAAACATAATAATAAACATTACTGAGTACTTTCAAAATGCCCTAATAGGGCTTTCCTGGTAGTTCAGCTGGTAAAGAATCTGCCTGCAATGTAGGAGGCCCTGGTTTGATTCCTGGGTCTGGAAGATGCCCTGGAGAAAGGAGAAGGCTACCCACTCCAGTATTCTTGGCTTCCCTGGTGGCTCAAATAGTAAAGAATCTGCCTGCAATGTGGGAGACCTGGGTTTGACCCCTGAATTGGGAAGATCCCCTGGAGATGGGAAGGGCTACCCACTCTAGTAATCTTGCCTGGAGAATTCCATGGACAGAGGAGCCTGGCAGGCTACAGTCCATGGGGTTGTGAAGAGTCAGACATGACTGAGCGACTACTACTACACAGAATAACTCATTCAGTCCTCACAAAACCCTGTGGTGTGAAAACATTCTGTTTTTATTTCCATTATTAATTTACAACAGTGGAGAATAAAACACAGTGAGGTTGAATAATCTGGCCAGGGTCACATGGCAAGACAAAGCATGGATTTCCATAGGAACCATACAGTTAAAGGGTTTGGATGATGTGAAGTGTCTTGCTGAGACTCATACTGCAAGTGAGGATCAGAGGTGGGAGGAAGCATCTCTCATAAAAGCAGGCAGAAGCTGATGGAACCCTGGAAACAGCACAATCTCCCAAACCCACGGCTGCTGGAGCCAATTCCATTGGCTGCGAATGTGCTGACTCAACACCCAAGTTATATGAAGTCCCCCTGAAGGTCACTGGGTGGAGCAGAGGCCCTGTGGCAACTCAAAAGGAAAATTCAAAAATAACCCCTGAAATCCAAATAGAATTGATTACAGATCAAAGAAGGGGCTATGGCACATTAAAAATGTTCGCTGTTCCATTTTAAGTTGAAACAAGTACATTACAAAGATAATAAGCATTTGCTTTACTCTCCCTGAAGAAGGGGAATGCAAAGAAAATGGCCGTATCAATTTAGGAGAGTTCCAAGGTTCTACAAGCATGCTCTTTTCTCAAACCTACCATTTATTGAGTAGTTACTTTGTGCAAGTAATGAGGCTAACTTTACAAACATCATTATCACCTTCCTCCAACCCACTCAAGTTAATGGATCCCTTGCTATGAGCTTCATATGAATTAGCTTCTTACCAGTATCCTATGAGATAGGCCAGGGTATTATATCCATTTGACATGTGAAGAAGGCGGGCTTAGAGAGTTTGTATAAAAATTGCACAAGGTACTGGGAGAGCCAGAACTTGAAGGTAAAGCCCAGACTCCAGATCTACAGGAATGCAAAGCCTTGCCTCATAACCATCAAGTCATGTTGCCTCTTTCTCCCTTCTGATCTTTACAACAAACCTCCAACGTTAGTGCTACAATTCTTACTTTACAGATGAGAAAATTGAGACTCTGAGAGTTTAAATCACTTTCTGAAGACATAGAGCTGGTAAGTCGCAAAGCTGGGGTTCAAATCCAGGATCATTTGGCTCCAAAGCTCAAGCTTTTCACCATGACACTACATCACCTCTCCTTTTGCTGGGCTGTTAGCTCATTCTTACAAGGACTCTGTGTCAAGACTTAACTACACACCAGGCAGCATTCTAGGCTCTTCGGATACACAGTGAATAAAACAGCTAGAAATCCTTGCCCTTGAGGAGTCTATGTTACGGCAGACAATGGAGGCAGACGATGAACACAGTAAGTGGTAAAGAATACTGCATGTCCAGGAGTAATCATTTCTAGGGGAGACAAACCAGAGTAAAGGGGATTTAGTATAAGGTGTTGGAACAGGCTGTGATTTTAAACAAAACGGGCAAGAGAGGCTTCATGGGAAAGGAGAAATATGGACTTGAAGTTGCTGAGGCAGCAGGCATGTGAGTATCAGTCAGTTCCCTATCTCCTCACCAGAAATCTTTAAAGAGAAATCCTCTAGCCCTTTAACATCTTATCTCATGGGGAAACACTAAGAAAGCAGAAAAGTTCAAAAGCCAAGGGCCTTTGCTTGGCCTCCTAAATTGCCAAAAATGCATAGTGCAAGGTGACAAGCAAATACGCACAGAGCTCTTCCACCATTGCAGATGGAAATGGGAAGGTTGGGTGACTGTGTAGAGGCAAGGGGGAAAGAGGAGGGGCATATATTTAACCCATAAAGAATGAGCTCCCAAAGTAAGCAGCTTTCCGAGGCAATCTGGGTGATGTCTTCGTCAAGCTCTCAGCCTACAGATGTTAGCATTATACAACTATTCCCATAAAACTGCTCGGCATAGCAGCCAAAGACCAGCTGAACCCCTGTGACCTAAATGTGATATCTCCAGCAAAACCTCCATTACACTTTCCAAGAGTTCACAAGGCCTAGGCAATCCTGCTGTAAGAACTTATTACAGGGCTAGGGTCACCCGGGAGTTCAGCCTATGTCTGTGGGAAGTTCCAGAGATAATCTCTTAATACAAACAAAAAGAGAATCCCTCTATTAGCAAAATCCTACGAAGCTATCCCTGTATTCTCACATTTCGAACGAAAAACACCTAAAGCTAGGCACTCAGTTCTGGTACTTGGCCTCCTGTATGAATGGTCCCTGGTTGAACCGTCTTCCCCTTCCAGTTCACAAGCACTATTCTTTGACTGTATCTGAGGATACAGCAGTGTGTGTGTGTGTGCGAGCGCGCGTGTGCTCAGTCACTTCAGTCGTATTCAACTCTTTGCGACCCTATGGACTATAGTCCGCCAGGCTTCTCTGTTCATGGGATTCTCCAGGCAAGAATACTGAAGTGAGTTGCCATTTCCTCCTCCAGGGGATCTTCCCAACCCAGGGATTGAACCCATGTTTTTTATGTCTGCCTACATTGGCAGGCGGGTTATCACTAGTGCCACCTGAAAAGCCCCAAGGATACAGCAGTATATATCCTACATTATCTCCTCTATTGGGTTAGATCACAGAGTAACTCACAAAGTAGGGGAAGTGAAGCAGCAGTTTGGTCATGGAAGTTAAGACTGAAAGTTATTACCAGACTTAACGCTAGTAAAGTCTTACAGACTATTTGAAACTTATTCCTACTTTTGATTTCCTTGTTGATCAATGGAAAAAAAGAGAGTCGTTTGAGAACAGCTGTTTTAATTGGCAGCTGTGTACGATCAACTGAGCAGCAAAACCCAGGGCCCTGATCCAGGACCTGTGCTCCAGCATCAGATCACACTGCTGTTCATGATTTAGTTTCTGCAAAAGAAATGAGAGAGCAAGTGAAGGAAAAGCCAAGAGAGACGGAAATAAATTCAGATTCAATCCCTCACTGAGTAACATGTTATATGTTCATGGAGCCCCACTGGGAGATAACAGAACAGGACTAATAAAGCCTCCATCTGCCCTGTGGAGGGAGTACCCACGCTAGCCAGGGTCCAGCAACATACAAGAAAATGGAGATGGGTTGGACATTTCAGATATGATGAGTGACATGAAGGAAACAGTACTGTGTGGGGGTTATTGATGGGATGGTCAGGGCAGGCCTGTCTGAGAGAGGGCACTTGGGCAGAGATCTGAGTGGCTCTGGGGCAGCACAGAGTTCAGGGCAGAGAGTCCTAGGCAAAAGATGGGTGCTAAGGTCCTGAAACAGAAACCAACTTGGGGTGCTCTGAGAAGCCAAAGAAGACCCACGTGGCTGAAGGTTAGTGAGAGAGGTGGACAAGGTAGACTCAGACAGAGTCTTGTAGGCCAGTACAAAGACCGTGGGTTTGAATTTAAAGGTAGTGGGAGGCCACGAGTGGGTTTAAAGTAGGGGACTGACATGATCTGGTTTATGTCTTAAAGTGTGATGATTCTGAGGAATTAAAACCCCACCTCTGTATCCCCCTTGTGAAATTTTACGTTCTATGAAATCCACTTCAGATATTCATGAGTTCACTCCCTCTTGTTTGAAAGAAAGGGAGAGAGGGAGATAGAAAGGAAGGAAAGGAGAAAGGAAGAAAAGTATCCACTAAGACTCTTCAGGATGCTAAGAATTGAGAGAGGTGTACGGACTTCAATACAGGGTCTCAGAAACACAGCACAATAGGAGAAAGACCCATTAAGGGTATAGACTGGAGCCAGGGGAGTACTCTCATAGCCCCATCTTCTCAGGGGGACCAGAGAGTGAGACCTGGGAGGAGACGGTATCTGATCACACTGTTCCAGCATATTCTTAACAGTAGTGATGGCCCTGAAGCAGAATATTTCTAGCTGGCAACACTTTCAAAGAATTCCAGTTCATCCAAGGCAGGATATGTTCTCACTCTATTGTCAAGTCATTATTACATCCCTATTAAATGCAGAGCAGGAATAGAAAAAGATGAAAAAGTGAATACTGTGTAAATTACAGATGCAATGTGCCTTTGAAGATTAGAAAAGCTCATGGGGAAGACAGAAGGAAGAGGGAAAAGATGCACAGTGGTACAGGGCTACCTTCACATATGTGGAGATATTTAAAGACAGAGCTCAGTCCCGAGTCTTTGGATACCTGGTCCACCTCTGTCTCAGATGAATGCACTCACAAGGCCCATGGTTTATAATTCTAATTGTGACGAGACATGATCAGACATTCTAGAGGAATCTATATCTCCTCCTGCTACTGCCCCTTAAAAGACAAAGGTCATCCATAAACAGCCACTTGGCTGAATCCACTTCAGTAAACGCAATCTCTTCCAAACCACCATCAGTTTCGCTTCCCTATGGGGAAGCTACAAAATGTACACGGGAGGAAGTGAGAGTGACCAGCTGGTGATCATTTGTCGTTTTTGGAAATGCACCATCTACATGTGATATATATATGCATACACAGAGAAGAATGGCAGCATGGTGTGTATGGTTGTGAGTGAGGGTGTGTGTACACACATACCTATGCGTTCTAACAGCTCATCCAAGAGAAATAAGCAAGATCTAAATATGTCTACAAAGTGTCTAACGTGATCTCCCCCAGAAAGGGAACATAAAATTGGTCTGTTTTCTCTGGCCAACAAGGAATGCAATTCTCTTGTTGCTTGCCCACAGAGAAATATTAGAACTCAGTCAGAGGCTTTATTTTATATGTCAGTCTCTACCTTCCACTCAAACAATTTCCAATAAAAATGGCTTTTAGGTCACTTGTTTAAAACAACAGCAATTTATAACGGGAGTTGATAGTCTACACTGGAGCCCCTGGCACATGACTTGACATCTGAAGAGATCAGTTTTATCTGTGTGAAATGGGAACTGTAAAACTGACACTCCTCAGAGCCAGGCCAGCGGGAGTGTGTGCATGAAGCAAACTATTTAATTTATTATGAGAAAGCATCGTGAACACAGCAAAAAAAAAAATAATAATAATATTTTATATCATATTCATACTCAGTATGATTTATATGATCAAGCTGATGTTAACTCAGATATACCAGCTGAGTTATAGTCCTCTACTGTCAACTAGAAAGACAAGAGACTGAGTTCTTGGCCCATGAGCCAACTATTTCAAAGACAATTTTCTCTACTGTGAGGAAGACTTGCCTTCATGGGTCTGCACAGGCACCACATGAGCTCTGGCATGGAAATTACTCCATAAAATGGCTTATATCTAGAAGTGCCGTCTTTTTGATTAGCTTTAATATTTGCTAAATAATCCTTCAAGTTCTTACTTAATTCTCATCTGTTATCTCTTTGGATTTTTATAGCAATCTTTCGAGGTATACAGAAAAGTTGTTACTATACTTACTAATATGGTAAAACTGAGATTCAGAGAAATTACTGGAGTTGTACTTTCTTTGGATCACAATAAACTGTGGAAAATTCGGAAAGAGATGGGAATACCAGATCACCTGACCTGCCTCTTGAGAAACCTATATGCAGGTCAGGAAGCAACAGTTAGAACTGGACATGGAAAAACAGACTGGTTCCAAATAGGAAAAGGAGTACGTCAAGGCTGTATATTGTCACCCTGCTTATTTAACTTATATGCAGAGTACATCATGAGAAATGCTGGGCTGGAGAAGCACAAGCTGGAATCAAGATTGCCGGGAGAAATATCAATAACCTGAGATATGCAGATGACACCACCCTTATGGCAGAAAGTGAAGAGGAACTCAAAAGCCTCTTGATGAAAGTGAAAGAGGAGAGTGAAAAAGTGGGCTTAAAGCTCAACATTCAGAAAACAAAGATCATGGTATCCGGTCCCATCACTTCATGGGAAATAGATGGGGAAACACTGGCAGACTTTATTTTTCTGGGCTCCAAAATCACTGCAGATGGTGATTGCAGCCATGAAATTAAAAGACGCTTACTCCTTGGAAGGAAAGTTATGACCAACCTAGACAGCATATTGAAAAGCAGAGACATTACTTTGCCAACAAAGGTCCATCTAGTCAAGGCTATTTTTCCAGTGGTCATACATGGATGCGAGAGTTGGACTGTAAAGAAAGCTGAGTGCCAAAGAATTGATGCTTTTGAACTGTAGTGTTGGAGAAGACTCTTGACAGTCTCTTGGACTGCAAGGAGATCCAACCAGTCCTTCCTAAAGGAGATCATCCCTGGGTGTTCATTGGAAGGACTGATGCTGAAGCTGAAACTCCAATACTTTGGCCACCTCATGTGAAGAGTTGACTCATTGGAAAAGACCCTGATGCTGGGAGGGATTGGGGGCAGGAGGTGAAGGGGATGACAGAGGATGAGATGGCTGGATGGCATCACCGACTCGATGGGTATGAGTTTGAGTGAACTCCAGGAGTTGGTGATGGATAGGGAGGCCTGGCGTGCTGCTATTCATGGGGTCGCAAAGAGTCGGACATGACTGAGAGACTGAACTGAACTAAAAGGAGGTAGGATTCTAGTCCTAAATTTTGACAATGTCCAGTTATCATCATCTCTGCAAAAAATCATCATTATCCAGCAAAATATGAATTAAAATGAAACTTTAGCAAAACTACAGCATCAGAAGGCAAATCAGTGTTTGCCTAAGGCTGTGGGAGGGGACTGACTGCAAGGGAACATGAGGGAACTTTTGGGGGTAATGAAAATGTGGTTTTTAGGTGTACATGTTTGTCAAAACGCATCAAACCATACACTTTATTGTATATAAATTAAAAAAATTTTTTTTAAATCTAATGTTAAGATAATCTCCCAATTTTACTTTTCCAGAAACAAGATTGCTCTTCATTATTCTCTTTCTACTGCCTATATCCAGAAGACTATCTCCTTGAATCTCCCTGCGGTAAACAAGTTCTGTCATTACTTCCTTAATGTTAAATGCAATGACATTCTAGGTCTGCATAGGGGAATTTTCTTTTCATATAATACTATTTGTATTTGCCTTACCTTGGTTGCCTGAACTGAGGTATGTTTTTAATATTTGTGGTTGTCACAGTATTTCTGTGATTAGGGCTACTCTAGGGATCTGAATCAGCTGGATTGTTCATATTTGGAGCTCAAAATTAAAAGAGCAAACATTTCCAAAGAGCAAAAAAAAAAAAGTAATTTCTTTCCTGAGAGCATAATCTACTTCCCCTTTCCAAATTGCTTTTTACCCAGCTGAAGAGCAAACAGGGTCATTGGAGGAACACAGAGGCAGACTCCTATGTCTACTCTTTTGGGTCAGGGTGCCTAGTGAGAACTTAAGGCTTTGGTCTCCCTGCTTTGGAGCCAATTTGGAATTCTGATTCTGTTTCCCCAGAAGATGGCTCCTCTATCTCTGCAGCTCTGCACAATATATACAACTACATAAATAAATGGTTAGATGATGTGTTCAAGAAAACAGTAACATTTACATCTTTTCACAGCACTTTACAAAGTGCTTTCATATTTATTAGTGCACTTGAGGCAACAACCTTGCGAAG
>NW_011494811.1:3487889-3489574 GCF_000754665.1 Bison bison bison
TAATCCTATTTCATAGAGATATCAAAGTCCTTGGGAATATGTGAGGTTTGTCAAAGACACTCAGCTCGTAAGTGGTGGAATTAGAATTTTGTTTCATAGCCTGTCCTCTGCTCGTTTATACCACATTGCCTCTGATAACTTCACTTAGATCAAAAAGCCATCTGCCTTCCAGAGAAGGAAGTATCTAACGCCTGTTTCCAAGGTTGCAAACACTGATCGCTTTGCTAGACAAGGATTTTTTCATGAGTAGTAAAGAGATAAAGAATAACAACAGGATCATCCATCTGCCATCCACAAACCCAAAAGGTACACTTTATCCTATTTGGTGGCACTTCAGTTATGGTGCATTTCCAGTGTCACTATATTTATAATCCACATTTTGCTGACCATGATCATATTCATCCCTCAAAACCCCAGCCATCCACTCCCTCCTCTATGAGTACTTCCTTGATTTTCCAAAGGGAATTATTTTCTCTTTCTACTTGATTCAAACCAATAGAATAGCACTTAACTATCTTATTCTACACATTCAATTATTTTCATCCCAGTCTGTCCTACTGGTCTGGGGACACCTTAAAAACAAGGACCATTAGCTCAGTCACCTCTGTGCACAGCACAGCACCTGATACATGGCAGATCCTATGGAAATGATCGCTGAAAGCTCACTATGGGACCTAATAATTATTTGTGATGTTCTTAGCCAAAAATGGGCTTCCTGGGCAGCTCAAATGGTAAAGAATCTGCCCACAATGAGGGAGACCTGGGTTCGATCCCTGGATTGGGAAGATCCCCTGGAAAAGGGAATGGCAATCCTCTCCAGTATTCTTGCCTGGAGAATTCCATGGACTGAGGAGGCTGGCAGACTACAGTCCATGGGGTCGCAAAGAGTTGGACACAACTGAGCGACTAACACTTTAGCCATAAATGAGTGATGAATCTTAACAGACCAAATTTTACTAAGGCCAAATCACTGTCCCAAAGACACAGTAGCTCTGCCATTATAATGCTACTTAAACATATAAATCCAGCTTAAGAATTCTGTTCTAACCACTGATAAAAGTTACCACTGGTATCTAGTTCATAAAGATTTATTCACTCCACATATCAGGGTAATTGGAAGCTCTATCAGTAAAGTGAACTTGATACAGAATAGGAAGCTGAAATCCAACACTATCCCACTCATCCCAAGACATCTGGTCACTTGGCCACTGTTCTGTCCAATCCACTTGACCTAGATTATCCCATTTATTTCACACCAAACCCTGTGGTAAACATATGCCACCGTAAAGGTTGAGTTCAAAGGTCTTCAGACTCTATATTTCATGTTTTTCCCAGTATTCAACCTCCAGAGATACACCTTTAATTTGAGATAAGTAACATACAGACAAGGCAGATGAGACGTGGTAAAGGACATTGAAACACAAAGTGAACAACTCTCTCTTACTTCCTGACATCCATTCTCCTTGGATTCTGAAAGCTTCTAACATCTTATTCAGTACCCTGAAATGTCTCCAAACTGGCCTCAGCCTCCTGCCCCTGACAACCATCTTCAGTTCACTTCAGTTCAATTCAGTCGCTCAGTCGTGTCCGACTCTTTGCAACCCCATGAATCGCAGCACGCCAGGCCTCCCTGTCCATCACCAACTCCTGGAGTTCACTCAGACTCATGTCCATTGAGTCGGTGA
>NW_011494811.1:3489674-3498770 GCF_000754665.1 Bison bison bison
TGATGCCATCCAGCCATCTCATCCTCTGTCATCCCCTTCTCCTCCTGCCCCCAATCCCTCCCAGCATCAGGGTCTTTTCCAATGAGTCAACTCTTCACATGAGGTGGCCAGAGTACTGGAGTTTCAGCTTCAGCATCATTCCTTCCAAAGAAATCCCAGGGCTGATCTCCTTCAGAATGGACTGGTCGGATCTCCTTGCAGTCCAAGGGACTCGCAAGTCTTCTCCAACACCACAGTTCAAAAGCATCAGTTCTTCGGCGCTCAATTTTCTTCACAGTCCAAATCTCACATCCATACATGACCACTGGAAAAACCATAGCCTTGACTAGATGGACCTTTGTTGGCAAAGTAATGTCTCTGCTTTTGAATATGCTATCTAGGTTGGTCATAACTTTTCTTCCAAGGAGTAAGGCTCCATAAAAGTTTCAATAACCAACTTGTACCCACTTTCCCTTTCCTCTCTTTCCTAGTCTATGGAAAGGCAAACACCCTATGAGATACCTCCTGCACCTCTGGAATTCCCTGCAAATTGCTAAGGCCCCTGATAGTCCATAGTATCAATTACTGGCTCATCCTAAACCTTCTCACAAACCCCATCCTTCCAAAATACTACCTACTCAGAAACTTTCTCTTCTTTTCTGCTCTGGTAAATTCTAAGACTATAAACTTCTGATATATATCAGAAGTCTGGTTCCATCCCTGGATGTAAGTCCAGGAGAATGTGCATGCGTGTGTGCTAAGTTGCTTCAGTTGTGTTCGACTCTTTGTGACCCTATGGACTGTAGTCCACTGGGCTCTTCTGTCCATAGAATTCTCCAGACAAGAATACTGCCATGGTTTGCCATCCTTTCCTCCAGGGGATCTTCCCAACCCAGAGATTGAACCCGCATCTCTTGGGTCTCCTGCATTGGCAGGTGGGTTCTTTACCCACCTGGGGTTGGTGCCACCCAGGAAGCCCACCAGGAGAACAGGGCTAGTCAAAATTGTACTACTCATTTAGGAGCTATCACCCTAGATAAACAAAATATTCACCGATACTCTAAGCAGCATGCCCTGGTCTGTAGAACTCTATCCACTGTTTTCAGTGAATTTGGATGAAGTGGCGGGAAGGTCATGAATTAGAGGATAGGTCTGCAGATCCATCTCAAAGGTTCGGCAAGGTGGGACAAAGGCTCACCCCTGTGTTTGAGGGGGGCTTGGCTGTTCTCCAGAAGAGAGGTATAAGTTAGTGAGAAGATAAGCACCCAAAAGGTGAAATTTCCATAGAAAATAAATTTGCTGCTGACAGGCTCTTTGCACAATGCTTCTTGGCATCCCTTGTATGTACTATACACTGTTTATGATTTTTGCTTTCTGGTTTCTGATGATCAAGGCTGCCGTGAGTGCTCATTTGAACCAGATGTTTTCCACAAGAAAATGTCAGATGAGGGGGAAGGGCTAGACCCATTATGAAAGAACGGAGGCCCTACAACCTTCCTCCTCCAGGAGACTGCAGATTTGACTCAGGTTTCCGAATCGAAAGCCTGACAGATTCTTTTTTGCTTACAGTAAAATGTAGTTTGTGTCTTCAGATAACAACTAATTGTTAAGGGAAAAAAAACCATTGTGAAATATATTAATCTTTGCCATATATGTAATCAATATGAGCAAAATAAATCTAAAATGTAAAATTAGAATTAAGTATTCATAATGAATATTATTGTAAGATTGAAATTCAAAAACATCATTTAAATTTTGGTTGAAAATACATTGTTAATGTCACTGGGAACCTTCATTCCAGCTCTTCCCTGGCTTCTACGAAATAAGAAATGTCAGATTTTTGCAAATAAGCAGTCTCTGTTGGGTTTTTCTCACTTGGCAACAAAGTCTTGATCAAAATGTTGTACTATGCATTAGAATCTTTTGTATTCAAAGTCCCTTGGTAGACCCATTTGTTTTACAGGCAACCTGCAAAAACCTGTGGGAAAGTGCTTGAAGACAATGCTATCTTCAACCCTCACAACTGAGGCTCAGAGACTCGCTCAAAAATAAATGGCTCTCTACTGAATGATCTGTGGTGACACAGACGGGAAGGCAGTCTAAAAAAGAGGGAGTATACATATATGTGTGGCTGGTTCAATTTGCTATACAGCAGAAACTAATACAATATAGCTGTGTATGTACAACCACAGAATATAGCTGTGTATTTACAACCACAGAATATAGCTGTGTATTTACAACCACAGAATATAGCTGTGTATTTACAACTATAGAATATAGTTGTAAAGCAACTATATCCCAATAAAATTTTTTTAAAAAGGGGGAAAAAAAAGAACAGCTGACAGTCCTGGAGAGGATTCCAACCCAGGCTGGTAAGACTCAGAATGCCATCTATGTCCTCAAGGAATGGGTAACGGAGTCAGTGAAAATCCCACAGTAGGGATTCTGAATATAAGTTTCACCTGCACTTTAGTAAAAAGCTTAGGTGGTGCACTGGGATAGGTTGTTTATCTTTCCTGGTGGTTCAATCAGTAAAGAATCCGCCGGTAATGTGGAGACCTGGGTTGGGTTGGGAAGATCCCCTGGAGAAGGGCATGGCAACCCACTCCAGTATTCTTGCCTGGAGAATCCCATGGACAGAGGAGCCTGGCAGGCTGAAGTCCATGGGGTCACACAGAGTCATACAAGACTGAGTAACTAAGCACAGCTACCAAATCTGAAAGTTTTGTGCATCAGAATAAACAGATGTGGCCTTGGGGTTTGGGAAGGGCTGGGAAGGGAGTGGGGAGAGGTGCTGGGGGGAGGGCAGCAGCCTGGGAAAGGGGCTGCAAGGATCGAACAAGTTTCACTTTCACTCTGCTCCGCCCCTAGTGTCTCAGGCCCCTCCCATCTAACACTGCCCCAGCCACAGAACCATGAAAGGCTGAACTTGCTCCTAAAACCTCAGGTCCTAAATCCTCCTGCTTCCCTGTCTCTTCTCTCCAACACTGTTTCTTTTTCCTTCCACTCTGTCTGTAAGGGCACAAGTACACATTTGTGCACGCGTGCATGCACACACACACACACACACACACACACACACACACGCATGCATACCCACACACAGGCAGCAATGCTCACAAGGAACAGTGCACTGTAGTGTTGTCCTAAGGTGAAGGGCTTCTAGGGGAAAGGTGTCATGCCACCCAGAAGGGTCTACTCCTGCATCACTTGGATGGCCCTGAGCCCTGCGCTTACTGGAAGGAACAGTCTCACTCAGGAACCACCCATCAGCCCCTATTCTCTGCCTGACCTTGGAATCTCTGGCCCACCACCTCTGACCTGAGATTCCCTTGTTCAGCTCTCTTCTGTTTTAATCTCCTAAATTCCTTCTGCCTCATCCCTTTTCTACTCACAAAGCCCAGTATCAATCCTATACCTGTCACTGGTTTGGGGGTGAGGGATGAATATGAGTCCCAGTTATGTCTACCCCTTTGGGATGAGTAGGATTTTCAAGTATCTAATACAGAGGGTCACATTTGCCCAGGGATTGCCCTCTATAGTTAGCATCTGAGGCAAAATTTACATAGTCAAAATTACCCTGGAAAATCCCTTAAACCTCCCAGTAAAAAATATAGGGTTTTGCAGTTACGACACAGCACAGTAATATGTGTATACAGTAATATGCATAGCATATAATTAAAATTACAAGTGCAAAATACAATTCTGCAGTATTTTTAATTATATACACGAAAGACAGTGCAAACTTGAACTTGAATAAATTAACTGGGCCGCTGATGCTACCTAGGCCTCTTTCACCCCCAACTCCCACAGGCTTCCGCACACTTCTAAATAGGCTTAAGGGCTCCATTTACATGAAAAGACAGACAGCTCCGGGAACCTTTGAGGCCTTCTCTTAAGATACACAATCACCACAAAAGAATAAGGGAGAGCATTCTTTCACACAGATCTCTTTTCCTGTTTTTGCCTTGTGGCAGGAACAAAAGAAGATTTCTAAAAGAGAAAGCCGGTAAGAACTGCAGGCAATAACTTCTACACCAGGCTGTGAAAGATGCCCAGTTTCAGATGCTTCCTGGGGCTGCCACGTCCACCGCACTCAACCTGGAGGGAATGTAAGGGTCTTTCAAACCAACTGGCCCAAGGTATCTGAAGGATGCACCAGCCTAAAGAGAAAATAAATTCTAAGAAGCCAGGCAGAATGACCTGGAAAAGGCATTTGAACTAAAACGTGGGGTAAAACAAACGTTACCAGAGACACTGAAGGATGAATGGAAGCTGAATAATTTTTGCAAAAGTGCTTATGGGGTCTAAAGTACTCATTCCCCAAGTATATCTTTCAATATAGTGTCAGTAATTATTTATCTTAGCTGTTGAATATTCCTGTAAATGTGAGAAAATAAGCTTATCCCTGTATCATTATCCCTACTTTCCTCCTTTCCTCCCTACTTCTTCCCCCTCCCCACATATATGCACACAAGGTCTCAGTAACTCAAGCTTGCACCTACCCCAGCGCTTTGCACCAGCCATCTACATCTATCTTGAGTATGCTCTCCTCAGTTCTTCCCATGACTGGATCTGTCATCATTTAGGTCTCAGCCCAGGTTGAGTCCTCAAAGAAGCCTTCTCTAACTACCCATAAAAATATATATATATATATGTTTTTTTACTTATTTATTTGGCTTCCAGGTCTAAGTTATGAATGTGGATCTAGTTCCTCAATCAGGGATAGAACCCTGGCCCCCTGCATTGGGATCACAGGGTCTTAGTCACTGGACCACCAGGGCAGTCCCTCTAATCACCCATTTTACAGCAGTCAGTCTCTCCAGTCTCTCTACATGTACCTGTCTTCTCCCTGTTTGTGGTGGTTTAATCACTAAATTGTGTCCGACTCTTGAGACTCCATGGACTGTAGCCCGCCAGGCTCCTCTGTCCATAGGATTTTTCAGGCAAGAATCCTATAGTGGGTTGCCATTTCCCTCTCCAGGGGATCTTCCCAACCCAGGGATCAAACCCGAGACTCCTGCACTGCAGGCAGATTCTTTACTGATTGAGCTACCAGGGAAGCCATGACAAGCAATGACAAGGTTCTATTTACCTTGTCATATTTATAACTATTGGAAAAACATCTCATATATTTGTTATTTTGTTTACTGTCTGAATCCCTTCATTGGAATGTAAGCTCCTTGAAGACAGAAACTCTGTCTTATTCACCACTCTCTCCTAAATACCTATTCATGCCTGGCTCAGTTTAGGTGTCCAGTAAATATTTGATGAGAGAATAAACAATTCTCAAAACAGTCATAAAGCTATGGCCATGTAGCCTTAGCCCTCCTGCATGGACCACAGCATCATGGCCAGGGAACCCTGTCTAACTGGTACCTGCTACCTTAAGTACTAGGAAGAGGCCAAGAGGGAAAACAGAGCTTTAAGAGATGACTTGCAAGCTTAAATTTCTAGATAGCCAAGAATATTATAGGATTGACTGGTTTGCGGCTCCTCTATATACTGTCTTCCTTCTCTGCCTACTAAAAAGAGGGGAGAGGTACTAGAGATACAGAACCATCACCTACCAGGAATATCAGGTATATCCCTGTCTGAGGTCTCCAACAGAACCGATTCTTTGTACCATGAACTAAAACCCAGGCTCCTTATACCTGGTTCAGCTAGACTCAGTGAGAACACAGAGTTCCAATTTACAGCTTTGTGGGAAAAGAAAGCTGGTTATGGCATAACCATAAGACATGATGCCTTCTTCCTTGACCAAAAGAATATACCCACTTCTCTTCACAGTACCTGCTGAGACTCAAGTCCACAGAACTTTACCAATCACACTGCAGACCCGACACTGCACTGAGAACATTGCCACAGAGGACACTGATGGGAGCAAGAGTCAGCAAGCTCAACACCACCAACTTCACAGTAGGAGACAAAAGACAAACATATGTGCATACAAGGCTGACTGGAAATATCAGAAGAGGCTCAGAGGGGGCTCACCCCAGGAATCACTTGTTATAGGAACAAATAATCCACTTAGAAGACAAGATGCAGAAGGCAGATGGAATCAGTGATAATAAATGTATGTGTTCCCTATAATCTAAGCCATGGAAGACACTGAATATTTAACTAGAGAATGGGGAATAAAACAGCATATAGTAACAAACCATGATGAATGGGAGAACAAACAAATATTTCCCCCAGTATCTTCTAACGTGTCAGGCATCATCCTAGTTACCCCCGTTATGTCTACATGGGTGTTTAATTCTTATAATAACCATGTAGGGTAAAAATTCAACTTTATCCTTGTTTACACACATGAAAACACGGGAGGCCAGAGAGATGTGACTAAAAAATACATGAAGGGGACATGTCAAGATTGGAACCCAAATCCCGAGACTCAGTAGACAGTTCTCTTTTTATTTCCCCACAACCATTTCCTTGATCAAGATCTCACAGAACCCGTCTTTGTGAGACAGAAAACCACACATCAAATGAGTTTTCCAAATCTAATGTTTTTGGTGAAAATGACATAAACCTTCAAATTAAAAACAAACAAAACAAAGGATGTAATCCAGGAAAGATACAGATCTCAGAAGGCAATTTTTTCTCCAGATGGTGTAGAAATAATGATACTGGTTTTGACTTATATCATTTATTTTTCAGAAATGTTTGTTACAAATATCCACTGGAAAATATCTAACTGGAAACAAAACAAGACTAAAATAAATATTATCACTGGTTGCTTACCAAAATTTTCTAGGATGACTAAGAGAATTTACTTTATAAAATGTGTTGCCAGCTTCTTTGAATAGACTGGAGCAAATGTAAAAAACATACTTTAGTGGTGCTCTGTGTATGTATCCATCACAGATATGTGCTTATCCATGGTCTGCTATCCACCTTACTTTGAAATCATATGAAACTGTGGCCATTTATAACCACACTGTCAGATTACAATTAGCATTATATGCTTAACCATGCCAATTCTTCTTCAATCCCCAGAAAAAGGCAAACCCTTCTATGTGAAATCACATGTGGTGACCCCAGCAAAGGCCTTTAGAACACTTCATTTGTGCTCTAAGAGTTTTTATATCATCCTTCTTTTCTTTGCATATTGTTCAGTTTTTTCAAAATAGTAAGACAGCAGACAGGCCCAATGGGATAAAGTTTGAGTGGAAGGACCAGCATGCTGATGAACTCATCTCCACAACTTCCTGAAATCCTGATGCTTCCTCTACATATGATTTTCAACATTTAAAAATTTATTCATATGGGACTTTCCGGGTTGGTCAGTGGTAAAGAATCTGCCTGCCAATGCAGGAGACAGGTTAAATCCTGATCCGGGAAGATCCCACATACAGTGGAGCACTGAGTGCATGTGCCACAACTATTGAGCCTGTGCTCTAGAGCCCAGGAGCGGCGACTACTGAGCCCTCGATGTGCTCGAGCCCGTGCTCCTCAACAAGAGGAACCACCGCAATGAGAAGCCTGCTCACTGCAACAGAGAGTAGTCCCCACTCGCCAAAACTATAGAAAAGCCCGCACAGCAGTGAAGACCCAGCACAGTCAAAAATAAATACAAAACTAAAATTATTTTTAAAAATACATTCTCATGCATCTAAAAACAACATTTTTATTTCCTTGAGACAATCAAGAATTTCAGTATGATTTATTTGCAATCATATAATTCTTAGGAGTGACAGATATGAGAGAGAAATGCAGGAAAAATTCCATACTTGGAATGATTTCGCCGATGACAGCACTTTCTACTCCCTCTTTATTTTTTTTTAAAATAAACTCTTACGTTATTCATTTCATTCAACAAATATTTGTAGAGCATCTTCTACATAACAGGTTCTGTTTTAGGGGTTGAGATTATAGCAATGGCCAAAATAAAGTCCCTGCTTTGTGGAGCTTACATCACAGTAGGATACATCATGTTGGTGTGTAGGTTGGAGAAACGACAAGCAGACAAGTGCAGCTGTAGTCAAGAGGGAAACCTGATCAAAATGATGGGAGACCATGTACAACCGTGGGGGCCAGAGTGAGGATTCTGGATTATATTCTGAGACAGAAGAAAAGCCACAGGCAAGTTTTAAGCAGTGGAGTGATAGTGATTTATGTTTGGAAAGACCACCCTGGCTACTGTAAGGGGAACAGACTTAAGAGGGCAGAAGTAGAAACTGGGAATCCAGGCTATACCAAGTTACTTAGATCACTAATGATGGTGACTTGGTTAGTGTGATAGAGGTGGAAGAAGGAAGAAGAGAATAGGCTCAGGGCTTATTTTGAAAGTACAGTTGACAAACTTGCTGATGGATTTAATGTGAGTGAGGAAAATATAATCAAGAATGACTCCAAGATTCTTGGCCTGGGCAACCGGGTAAATGGTGTGCCATTAACTAAGATCATGAAGATTATGAAAGAACAGCTTTGGGGAGAAATCAAGAGTTTTGTTTTAAATATATTAAGTTTGAATGCCTATTAGACATACAAATGGCAGTGTCAAGAGGTATTTGGATATATAAATCTGGAACCAAGGAATACAGAGCAGGAATCACCATCCGTGTATATACAGCTGATATTTAAACCATGGGGGGACTTTCCTGGCAGACCAGTGGTAAGACTCCAAGCTTCCATTGCAGGGGGCATGGGTTCAATCCCTGCATGCTGCATGGTATGGCCAAAATAATAATAATCAGATCAGATCAGATCAGATCAGTTGCTCAGTCGTGTCCGACTCTTTGCGACCCCATGAATAGCAGCACACCAGGCCTCCCTGTCCAACACCAACTCCCAGAGTTCACTGAGACTCACGTTCATCGAGTCAGTGATGCCATCCAGCCATCTCATCCTCTGTCGTCCCCTTCTCCTCCTGCCCCCAATCCCTCCCAGCATCAGAGTCTTTTCCAATGAGTCAACTCTTCACATGAGGTGGCCAAAGTACTGGAGTTTCAGCTTCAGCATCATTCCTTCCAAAGAAATCCCAGGGCTGATCTCCTTCAGAATGGACTGGTTGGATCTCCTTGCAGTCCAAGGGACTCTCAAGAGTCTTCTCCAGCACCACAATTTGAAAGCATCAATTCTTTGGCATTCACCCTTCTTTATGGTCCAACTCTC
>NW_011494811.1:3498870-3501317 GCF_000754665.1 Bison bison bison
CATAGCCTTGACTAGACGGACCTTTGTTGGCAAAGTAATGTCTCTGCTTTTGAATATGCTATCTAGGTTGGTCATAACTTTCCTTCCAAGGAGTAAGCGTCTTTTAATTTCATGGCTGCAGTCACCGTCTGTAGTGATTTTGGAGCCCAGAAAAATAAAGTCTGACACTGTTTCCACTGTTTCCCCATCTATTTCCCATGAAGTGGTGGGACCGGATGCCATGATCTTCGTTTTCTGAATGTTGAGCTTTAAGCCAACTTTTTCAGTCTCCACTTTCACTTTCATCAAGAGGCTTTTTAGTTCCTCTTCACTTTCTGCCATAAGGGTGGTGTCATCTGCATATCTGAGGTTATAATAATAATAATAAAAACCATGGGACAGGTACAAACAAAGAGAATAGCAAAGAAGTTTATCATTGACCGAAAGAATTAACATTGTTAAAATGTCTATACTACTTACAGCAATCTATAGATTCAATGAAATGCCTATCAAAATTCTAAAGGCATTTTTCACAAAAACAGAATAAATAATCCTAAAATTTGTATGGAACCACAAAAGATCTTGAATAGCCAAAGCAATCTCGAGATAGAAGAAAGCTAGAAGTATCATATGCCCTGACTTCAAACTACATTGCAAAGCTATAGTAATCAAAACAGTATTTTGTTGCTGTTGCCATTCGGTTGCTAACTGATGTCCAACTCTAAGGAAGCTCTATGAACTGCAGCATATCAGGCTCCTCTGTCCTCCACTATCTCCTGGAGTTTGCTCAAACTCATGTCCACTGAGTCAGTGATGCCATCCAACCATCTCATTCTCTGTCATCCCCTTCTCCTCCTGCTCTCAGTCTTTCCTAGCATCAGGGTCTTTTTCAATGAGTTGGCTCTTCACATTGGGTAGCCAAAGTATTGGAGCTTCAGCTTCAACATCAGTCCTTCCAATGAACATTCAAGGTTGATTTCCTTTAGGACTGACAGGTTTGATCTCCTTGCAGTCCAAGGGACTCTCAAGAGTCTTCTCCAGCACCACAATTTGAAAGCATCAATTCTTTGGCATTCAGCCTTCTTTATGGTCCAATTCTCACATGTGTATATGACTACTGAAAAAAACATAGCTTTGGTTCTGTAGACCTTTGTTTGCAAAATGATGTCTCTGCTTTTAAATACACTGTCCAGGTTTGTCATAGCTCTCCTTCCAAGGAATAAGCATCTTTTAAGTTCATGGCTGCAGTCACCATCCACAGTGATTTTGGAGCCCAAGAAAATAAAACAGTATAGTATTGGCACAGAAAGACACATGGAACAGAATAGAGAGCCAAGAAATAAACCTCTGCAAACATGGTTAATTAATTTATGACAAAGGAGCCAAGAATATACAATGGGGTAAAGGGAGTCTCTTCAGTAAATGGTGTTGGGAAAACTGGGCAGCCACATGCAAAAGAATGAAACTAGATCCCCTATCTTACACCATACACAAAAATATTAACTGGAAATGGATTAAAGAGAGGAGGAGAAGCAGCAGCAGCAGCAGCATGATGTCCCAGAAGCCAAGCCAAGTAAAGGAAATGAATCAAGGATCAACTGTGTCAAATGCTAGTGAGAATGCCTGAAAGATGAAAACTGAGAACTGGCCCCTGGACTCAACAAAGCAAAGGTCATTAGTAATCTTGAAAAGATTGGTTTCGGGGGAGGCTGGGAACACGAGCCTCATCAGAGTGGGCTGAGCAGAGAATGGATGGTGAGTTGAACACAGTGAGTGGGGATTTAGATATGCCCTTTGAGTTGAAGTAAACACAGGGTAGCCAGAGAGGAAATGTGAAGTCTAAAGTTGATTTTCAAGGTAAGTATTATTCCAGTTTTAATGCTGATGGGACGTGGAGAGAGAGAAATTTAGGAGGAAAGAAAGGCGTGAGGAATTTGAGGAGGTGAGAGTAAGTGGGATCCAGTGCACAAATTAAGCACTGGCCTTAGATAGGACCGGGGGAAAATGAGTAGAGGTAGAGTTGACAGGGTTGTTAGTGGGAAGATGAGAAACAATCTCTTCTGATAGCCTCCATTTTCTCAGTGAAGTCTGAGAAAAGTTCAACAGAAAAGAGCAGAAAAGAAGTATCAGAAGTTAGAGAAAGAAGAAGATATGAAATGGTTATTTCAGAGAGGCGACGCTGGGCAGGACTGAAGGCATTCAGGTAAAGATTAAAAACATAAATTTAGACAGTATGTGTTGTATTTTAGTGAAAACCAGAGTGGACAAAGAGTTAGGCTTAATTAGTATAGAGGTAACCTCAGATATGCAGATGACACCACCCTTATGGCAGAAAGTGAAGAGGAACTCAAAAGCCTCTTGATGAAAGTGAAAGTGGAGACTGAAAAAGTTGGCTTAAAGCTCAACATTCAGAAAACGAAGATCATGGCATCCGGTCCCACCACTTCATGGGAAATAGATGGGGAAAC
>NW_011494811.1:3501417-3502873 GCF_000754665.1 Bison bison bison
CAGACTTTATTTTTCTGGGCTCCAAAATCACTACAGATGGTGACTGCAGCCATGAAATTAAAAGACGCTTACTCCTTGGAAGGAAAGTTATGACCAACCTAGATAGCATATTCAAAAGCAGAGACATTACTTTGCCAACAAAGGTCCATCTAGTCAAGGCTATGGTTTATCCTGTGGTCATGTATGGATGTGAGAGTTGGACTGTGAAGAAGGCTGAGTGCCAAAGAATTGATGCTTTTGAACTGTGGTGTTGGAGAAGACTCTTGAGAGTCCCTTGGACTGCAAGGAGATCCAACCAGTCCATTCTGAAGGAGATCAGCCCTGGGATTTCTTTGGAAGGAATGATGCTGAAGCTGAAACTCCAGTACTTTGGCCACCTCACGTGAAGAGTTGACTCATTGGAAAAGACTCTGATGCTGGGAGGGATTGGGGGCAGGAGGAGAAGGGCATGACAGAGGATGAGATGGCTGGATGGCATCACTGACTTGATGGACGTGAGTCTGAGTGAACTCCGGGAGTTGGTGATGGACAGGAAGGCCTGGTGTGCTGCGATTCATGGGGTCGCAGAGTCGGACACGACTGAGCGACTGATCTGATCTGATTCTATAGTATATTAGAATTAGTATAGAGGTCTTCCGAAGGGTATGAGTATGACAAAAAGCAAGAAGTTGAGTGTATATACAAAATTGCTATTATCATAATGGACCATGGACTCAGTTTGGGGGTCTTCATGTGATCAAAGTGTTTTTGGAGTAGGGATAATAGAATAAATGACCTAAAAATACAGGAGGTGGAAGAGACTTGAAGTCATGACTTTGGAAGAGGGGATGGCGTAATTGGTATCAGGTGTAAGGTAAGCCAACTAGAATGGGTTGCTGAAGTAGGACAGAAGAAAAGATCCTTCAGGGGAGGGAGTCACCCTGAGAAGTTAGAATGTTGGACAGATTATCTACCTGGGGTAATTAGATCATCAAGAAGGATTATAAACATAAGGTGGACAGAAATGAAGTCAGGAGCCTAGCAGAGAACAGGAAGTTGAATGATGACCATATTTTAGAAATTGATATTTCATAGGTCTGATTTCCTCCAGTTTAGGTTCTATATTTTCCCTCTCTAATTAGAGATTAACTCTTGCTTCTGAGTGAAACTCAGCATCTAAATATGAGTCTGCTGCTGCTGCTGCTAAATCGCTTCAGTTGTGTCCGACTCTGTGCGACCCCATAGACGGCAGCCCACCAGGCTCCCCTGTCCCTGGGATTCTCCAGGCAAGAACACTGGAGTGGGTTGCCATTTCCTTCTCCAATGCATGAAAGTGAAAAGTGAAAGTGAAGTCGCTCAATCGTCTCCTACTCTTTGCAACCCCATGAATCGCAGCACACCAGGCCTTCCTGTCCATCGCCAACTCCCGGAGTTCACTCAGACTCACGTCCATCGAGTCAGTGATGCCATCCAGCCA
>NW_011494811.1:3502973-3512981 GCF_000754665.1 Bison bison bison
AATTCTTTGGCGCTCAGCCTTCTCCACAGTCCAACTCTCACATCCATACATGACCACAGGAAAAACCATAGCCTTGACTAGACGGACCTTTGTTGGCAAAGTAATGTCTCTGCTTTTGAATATGCTTTCTAGGTTGGTCATAACTTTCCTTCCAAGGAGTAAGCGTCTTTTAATTTCATGGCTGCAGTCACCATCTGTAGTGATTTTGGAGCCCAGAAAAATAAAGTCTGACACTGTTTCCACTGTTTCCCCATCTATTTCCCATGAAGTGGTGGGACCGGATGCCATGATCTTCATTTTCTGAATGTTGAGCTTTAAGCCAATTTTTTCAGTCTCCACTTTCACTTTCATCAAGAGGCTTTTGAGTTCCTCTTCACTTTCTGCCATAAGGGTGGTGTCATCTGCATATCTGACGTTATTGATATTTCTCCTGGCAATCTTGATTCCAGCTTGTGTTTCTTCCAGCCCAGCATTTCTCATGATGTACCCTGCATATAAGTTAAATAAGCAGGGTGACAATATACAGCCTTGACGTACTCCTTTTCCTATTTGGAACCAGTCTGTTGTTCCATGTCCAGTTCTAACTGTTGCTTCCTGATCTGCATACAGATTTCTCAAGAGGCAGGTCAGGTGGTCATAGAAATCATTATTAGTGATACATATATATATTATATACATATAATATATGTAATATATATATGTATCACTAATAATGATTTCTATACTAATATAAATACTAATATAAATATACTAATACATATATTATATACATATAATATATGTATATAATATATACACACATATTCAGTGAATCTAGGGCTTTTAAGTTTTATTAAGACAAGACACAAAGCCCACAGGCATTTCCCAGGGTCACAGTAATTTTATTACTGACTAAAGGCATATGCTTCTTGGATAAGGAAAAACTAATCAAAACCAACAACTAGTTTCAAATCTTAGTACCCACATCACCTCACACAATCCATGTTTCTGAATCTCAGATACCTCGCCATTAAAAGAGGTGCATGTGCTCAATCACTCAGTCATGTCCTCCTCTCTGCAACCCCATGGACTGTAGCCCATCAGGCTTCTGTGTCCATGAGATTTCCCAGGCAAGAACACTAGAGCAGGTTGCCATTTGCTACTCCAGGAGATCCTCCTGACCCAGGGATTGAATCTAAATCTACTGTGTCTCCTGCATTGGCAGGCAGGTTCTTTACCACTGAGCCACCTGGGTATATACATGTTTATATACAAAGCTACATGGCCTCAAGTGGTGTCAGTTCAGTTCCATTCAGTCGCTCAGTTGTGTCCGACTCTTTGCGACCCCATGGACTGCAGCATGACAGGCCTCCCTGTCTATCACCAACTCCGAAATTTACCCAAATCTATATCCATCATGTTGGTGATGCCATCCAGCCATCTCATCCTCTGTTGTCCCCTTCTTCTCCTGCCCTCAATCTTTCCCAGCATCAGGGTCTTTCCAAATGAGTCAGCTCTTCCCATCAGGTGGCCAAAGTATTAGAGTTTCAGCTTCAGTGTCAGTCCTTCCAATGAACACTCAGGACTGGTCTCATTTAGGATGGACTGGTTGGATTTCCTTGCAGTCCCAGGGACTCTCAAAAGTCTTTTTCAACACCACAGTTCAAAAGCATCAGTTCTTTGGCACTCAGCTTTCTTTATAGTCCAACTGTCACTCAAGTGGTGTATATACATGCATATATATATATATGTGTGTGTGTGTGTGTGTGTATCAGTGTTAGGAAGAGGCAAGGTCCTTTGTCACCAGACTTCCTCTGTGCATTTTCATCACTAAAGTAAATCCTGGCTAGTTTAAGCTCTACTTTGACTTAGTGATTTTTAAAAACAATGTTTTTGTTTACAACAATTTCACCTTAAACTTGTGACTCTTACTTTGTGTTGTAGGAAACTGTACTTGCTTAATGTTTGTTACAGAAGTCTGAGATCAGCATCTTAGTACCATTCAAGTCACTATGAAGACACAACATAGCAGATCTGAGACTGCTATTCTTTGAGCTCACAGTTTCACCCTGGGTTGGATGAACCATTTGATTTCCCACGATTTCCACAAATGAGGTATTTACAGATATATACAGAATTCAGATATTTACAGGGTTTTACTGAGTGATTGATGGAGAAGGCAATGGCACCCCACTCCAGTACTCTTGCCTGGAAAATCCCATGGACGGAGGAGCCTGGTAGGCTGCGGTCCATGGGGTCGAGAAGAGTTGGACACGACTGATCGACTTCACTTTCGCTTTTCACTTTCATGCAGTGGAGAAGGCAATGGCAACCCACTCCAGTGTTCTTGCCTGGAGAATCCCAGGGATGGCGGAGTCTCATGGGCTGTGGTCTATGGCGTCGCATGGAGTCGGACATGACTGAAGCGACTTAGCACCAGCAGCAGCACTGAGTGATTGAACTGAGCTGAACAGATATTTAAATGAAACAAACTATATTAAACATTTAGCCCCTTGTCGGGCACATAAAAAGTATTTAAAAACATCACTTTCCACCCTTTAGTGTAAATGTTCTTACTTTCCTCATAATTAATAAATATACTCATTAACCAAAAAGCATGAACTATCTATTCTGTATTCATTTTAAAGCAATATTTAATTAAAAAATTTTTTTTAGAAATCATAAACCTTAGTAAGGACTCTTGTTCCATATTAAGTGCTCAGTGTATAAATCAAGAGATAATTTATTTTATTACTTTTTGATTTTCTGCTTTTCCAAGTGATAGAGAGGATTTTGGAAAAAAAAAAAAAAGTACTTACACAAAAAATAATGCATATATTCCTAAAGAAAAAAATTAAGTCTTCCTTGCTGACAAAGTTAAACTATATATTTCATTTGTTGTTAATTCTTGATTACTAAGTAATTCTTTGGAGAGATAATATCTGTTCTACTTTACTGTTTTATTTACTTTTTGAAGTGAGGCTTTTAGTTTTTATTTTTTTAATTCTTTTTATCTTTTGACCCTGTGGCCCATTTCTCCCACCCACTGACCCCCACATCTGGCAATCACCAGTCTGTTCTCCGTATCTATAAGCTGTTTTTTTGTTAATCTGCATATAAGAGAGATCATATTGTATTTATCTTTCTGACTTATTTCACTTAGCATAAGGCCCTCGAAGTCTATCCATGTTGTCACAAATGGTAAGATGTCATCCCTTTTTATGGCTAAACAATACTGTATATAATAATATTGCATATATATTCATATATGCAATATATATATATATATGCATATATATATATATGGTGGCTCAGACGGTTAGGCGTCTGTCTACAATGTGGGAGACCCGGGTTCGATCCCTGGGTCGGGAAGATCCCTGGAGAAGGAAATAGCAATCCACTCCAGTACTATTGCCTGGAAAATCCCATGGACAGAGGAGCCTGGTAGGCTACAGTCCATGGGGTCGCAAAGAGTCAGACATGACTGAGCGATCTTCACCATAATGTATATCATAATTTCTTTATCCATTCATCCAGCAATAGGCATTGAGGTTTTCCCCTATCTTGGCTGTTGTAAACAGTGCTGCAATGAATATGGTAGTGTGTATATCTTTTCATGGTAGTGTTTTTGTTTTCTTTGGATAAATACCCAGACGTGGAATTGCTGGATATGATAACTTTATTTCTAATCTTTTGAGGAATCTCCATACTGTTTTCCATAGTGGCTGCACCAATTTATTTTAAAAGCACAGAGTATGATAGAAATAAAAGACATATACTCTTCTTTTATGGAGCTTACAATTGAGTTAGGATGCCAAAAATTTTCACAGAAAACAAGATTTGAAACTCTAATATATTCATATAACAAACTTGAGGATTTTATAATATTGCTAAAATGAAAATCTTTCAATCAAAAAGATTACCAATCCCCACCACCTTAACCAATCAGCTGTTTTCATTTATCTATGCTCTATCCTGATCCATATATACACACGTTTATAATTTCATGTTCTGATTTTATTGCTTTGTTGTTGTTCAGTCACTCACATCATGTCTGACTCTTTGTGACCCCATGAACCACAGCACACCAGGCTTCCCTGTCCTTCACCATCTCCTGGAGCTTGCTCAAACTCATGTCCACTGAGTTGGTGATGCCATCCAACCATCTCATCCTCCGTCATCCCTTTCTCCTGCTGCCTTCAATCTTTCCCAGCATCAGGGTCTTTTCCAATGAGTTGGCTCTTTGCATCAAGTGGCCAAAATATTGGAGCTTCAGCATCAGTCCTCCAAATGAATATTCAGGGTTTATTTCCTTTAGGATTGACTGGTTTGATCTCCTTGCAGTCCAATGGACTCTCAAGAGTCTTCTCCAGCACCACAGTTCAAAAGCATCAATTCTTCAGTGCTCAGTCTTTTTTATTGTCCAGCTCTCACATCTGTACATGACTACTGGTAAAACCACAACTTTGACCAGACAGACCTTTGTAGGCAAAGTAATATCTCTGCTTTTTAATATGCTGCTTAGATTTGTCATTGCTTTTCTTCCATGGAGCAAGCATCTTTTAATTTCATGGCTGCAGTTACTGTCCACAGTGATTTTAGACCCAAGAAAATAAAGTCTGTCACTGTTTCCATTGTTTCCCCAACTATCTGCCATGAAGTGATGGGACCAGATGCCATGATCTTCGTTTTTTGAGTGTTGAGTTTTAAGCCAGCTTTTTCTCTCTCCTCTCTCACCTTCAAGAGGCTCTTTAATTCCTCTTTGCTTATGGCCATAAGAGTAGTATATCTGCATATCAGAGGTTATTGATATTTCCCCTGGCAATCCTGATTCCAGCTTGTGCTTACTATTACACAAAAATTGTTATCAGTGGAACATCCTCAAAATTATCATTTAATTTTTAATTGTTATCAATTAAAAAAAGCACAGTGTATTAAGCAAACTAGTCATTCTTCTACTGTTAGACATTGAGGATGTTTTTCCCTTTATAAATAATGCTGCAATTAATTTAATCAGTGCACTGGTCACTTTGTAATGTTTATTCAATTTTAGATTTTATTACTTTTCCCTATATCTGGTATCCCCAGAAATAAAGAGTTAAAACAAGAATGTTGTTCTAAGACGACATTACTTATGATCTCTTTAGTATACCTTGTATGAAAAAAACTAGATTTTTTATATTGATGACTTTAGTATGTCTCTGACTCAATTGGATTGCTTCTTATGCCCAAAGTTAGTCTTTTTGTACCAACTGTTAGATCAGTAGAAGTTTAGCGCAGCAAGAGAGAACTGGTGATGGATGGAGACAGTAGGAAAGGCAAGCGAAGAAGGTGAAACTTGACTCAGGCATTGGAAACATACCTCAGAGAAGAGGGACTCTACAGACAAGGAAAGCAGTTTCAGAGAAAATACTGAAGTATATGATGAAGCAGTGTGACTCAAAGAACTGGTTCCCTGAGAGAGGCAGAAGTATCACGGGAACAGCTAAAACAACCTGAAAGAGAAGGATCTGAAAGCCAAATGTAAAAACTGAGACTTCTCAAATCGAAATGAATTCAAGGTCCCAATCATCAAATCAGATGAAACATTTAAATGGACTTTTTGGTAAGTCTTCTCTGGGGATAACTTCAGATACAAAATCTACCTGACAGATGAAGAGAAACTTCTTACTCCTTTCCAAAGAGAACACTTAGCAGACATCAGATGGCGAAGGACACCAGACACGGCGAGTGAAAGGGCCACCAACACTGGCCAGGTCAGGCAACAATGATGCTGTAACTCCAGTGGCCAGTGCTCAGATTCAATGCCCAAATAGGGTAAATCTGTATCCGTTTGTCCAGTTCAGCATATCACCTGACCAAATGTAGTCAGAGGTAAGGTGCAGCACATATTTCTTTGGCTGACCACAGTATAATGTCTTGGATCCAGATGAACTTTCTTTGCACAGTATTTATTATTCTAATAAACCAAATGGAATGTTTAGAGATGACTGGAGCAATCTGATTGGCAAACTTACAGGGCATTAATTTTTCCAAGGTGACTGGTGCATAAAAAGTGAAACTATAGCACTCATGTAAACAATCCATCTGCCTCATTTCCCTCCCCCAGGCACCTCTAATTTTCAGCTTATGTTAGCTGTAAGACGAGCTAATGTTTTTAGTGTAGAAAAACAGCATTGTCCCAGACAGAACTTACTTTAAGAAAAAGAGGAAAAATTCTATCGCCATACAGATTGTTTATCAGTAGACACCCATGACCATTGACTAAAATGAATCATTACTACCTTTCAGCAGACAGGTGAGCCCATGGCATGAGCATCTCAGAAATGAAATACTAACTTATTCCAAGCATCAGAAGTTCCACTTTAAGTGAGAAAACTGTGTGATAACTTTTGCCCATTAAATATGTGTACTTTTTAACTGATCCCAAAGAAATGACTGCAAATCAATAATACAGCCTGGTTGTCTCATTCTTTCAAAACAGGTTCCTCCCTGTGGGTACTCTGTAAATTTATCGAGTGACTGATTGTATTATGAGGCAAACAATTTATCAAAGAAGTTGGTTAAGTCAGATGTGAAAGCAGGACTTGGACTTATGAGCCAGAACCAAGAGACACAGGCTCTTTCCTGTGGCCAAACAAAATGTCAATTTTTATTTATCTCACACTTATCTTTGGCAAATCTTGCTTTCAACTTCTTGCTGATGTTATTAACTCTTTCTATCAATTCTTTTCCCCCACTGTCTTTGAATTCATTCTTAAACCCAAAAGAGGAAACATTTTTTAAAATATTTGAAACAAATTCCTTAAGATATTAATTTTTTTAAGAAGAGAAAAAGAATAGGAAGAAAAATAAGAGCCAAATGGAGGAAGTGAAAGAGGAAGAAATGAAAAAGAGAGAAAATAGGAAGAATGAGGAGTACTAAGTGCAAAGGGAGGGTAAAGAAGGAAGGAGAAGAAAGAGAAGAAACAGTTCTATTTGGGACGATAAAGAGAATATTTCCAGGAGTGAAAGAATCAAGACAACAGAGAGGAATATGCTGGACTGTTTCCCACCTCCACCCAAATCATCTCTCAGTTACTCAGCACCTAAGGACTGCTTATAAAGCTGAATGGTATGCCTTGCATTCAAAGAGATGAGGCCTCTTCACAATGTTTATGCCATGATCCCTTTGGTGGTTTGATGAAACCTATGGAAACTTTGTCAGAAAAATGTTTCCTAGTGCATAAAAAAAAATACATAGGATCACAAAGGAAACCAATTCTATAGAAATCCAGTTTTCAAAATAACTTCTGAATAAGTAAAATATTAATAAATGTGCTTCTTAATCCTTTAAATAGCAAAATCTAGTGGTCGGTCTAATATAATTACTATAATGTCAAAGTAGTGATAAGTGTAAAGAATTATTCAAGAACAAATGAAATGTAATACTAAGTATCTATAGTTTAAAATCCCAGGTTCTGCTAATACTACTGAGGTGTGTGATCTACATTCAAAATTGAGGGAAAAGATCAATTTCATTAAAAGGTTAGTGAAAATGGAGATGCACTTTCTTTTTCTCATCCAAGTTCCCAGATATCCTGAATTCAGGGAGAAGAGGGTTCCACCGACCCTAGGATGA
Organism: Bison bison bison; assembly: GCF_000754665.1. NCBI lineage: Eukaryota > Metazoa > Chordata > Mammalia > Artiodactyla > Bovidae > Bison > Bison bison. The sequence continues at coordinate 3,510,574 of NW_011494811.1, forward strand.
GAATCTCTTATCCTATTCTTATACAGAGTGAAAATAAGTAGAAGAGTCTCTTTTAATCCAGCAGCACACGAGATTCCACAAAATTATGCAGACCAAAGTTGCTGAGAAAACCGACAACTCTGAAGAAATATAGCTGAAGAAACAGCATGAAGTGGCACTAACTACAAAGGCTTCTTGGAAAAGGCAAGTCCTTTCCAAATTCTTAAAGAAATGCCCTCACACTGGGGACGCTGACTGACTGAAATACACAAGCCCCAGCTCACACCACACGTCAAGGTAAGATCTGGACACACTAGAATTAAATATAATTAAAACTATTCAAAACCAGGAGAAAATATGGATGCTTTTTTTGTTTGTTTGTTTTTAGTGATTGTTGAAACAGAGCAGGATTTAGCAGAGAACTTGAGGCTAAATAAATACACTCTGTCAAACATATGGCAAATACAGTGAAGTCAGGAAGAGGACAGGCTCCCAGGCCAGGCTGCCTAGGTTTCTGCCTCTTCCGTCTATACGACATTCTGTGCCTTAATTTCCTCAACAAGGAAACAGAGATAATATTACCTACCTCACTGATTTGTTGTAAAGAGAAAATACATACATATAAAACTGTTGACATGGTAGTTAAGTGCTAAAAATGTCTATTATTTATTACGGTTTCTTTAAAGGTCCTTTCAAGCCTAAAAGTAACTATACAGGAAAGTACTGATATATTTGATTACACAGAAATTTAAGACTTTTAAATAGCATTGGTTCCATAAACAAAATTAAAAGGTAAATGAAAAATTAAGGAAAATAATTGAAATGACTATGAGAGACAAAAGATTAATGGTCTTACCTCAAACAGAGTTCTCACAAATCAATACAAACACACACCCTAACGTTCCAATAGACAAATGAACAAAAGACACAAACAGACGACTCACAAAAGACAAAATACACACGGAAAGTTTGCTCAAAAGAAGTTTTAATGATGTGAGAAAATACCTGAAGTAAACTGTTAAGTAGAAAAAAATGACCAAAACTACATACAGCAGCCTATCAACTTGATAAAAACATGAATATATTGAGAAGAGAATGGAAGTCAGAATGTTAAAGGCGTCTCTGGATAGAGGGTTACGAGTAAGTGATTTTTATATTCTTCATGTTTTGCTGCCTTTGTGAATGGAGAATTTGACCAAGTTTACAACGGGAAACATTTCTTTTTAATAGACAAATAAAATAACACTGCAGTATTGCTTGGAATAGTGAAAAATTAAGAGTCCGGAGTCCTCTAAATGTCCACTTATAGCAAACGGGTTAGAAACATACATAATATGCATGCATATATTCAAATAACTTCAAATAAGCAGCTGTTATAACAGAATGAAGTATGTTTTTTCTGCCATGTTTTAACATAAAATGAAACAAGTTACAAAACAGTTAAGTATAACCTCATTAAAAATATTATGTATATTTCTCCGCTATTTGCCAAAAGATGCATATGTGTGTGTGTGTGTGTGTGATGGAAGGAGAGATGGTGGATGAGAAGCAGGAGAAGAAATTAGGGTCTGAGGGAGTATACTGCATTTCCAGAGTCTAAGATAGGATCATTTTCAATGTATATTCAAAAATACATATCCAAGCTAGATTCACCTCATTTTATATGGCTTCTATTTCACCATCATATAATTTTTCAAGATCTGAACTTGAGGTCCCTACACAGACAATTTCCCAGGAAAACCAGGACCTCATCGGGGTCTGAAGCTCAAAATGTCCACAGCTAAAATACAATAAACAATTTTTTTAGATTGTAATTTGCTTCCCAGGTGGCACTAGTGGTAAAGAATCTGCTTGCTAATGCAGGAGACACAAGAGACGTGGATTCGATCCCTGGGTTGGGAAGATCCCCTGGAGTAGGAAATGGTACCCCACTCCAGTATCCTGGCCTAGGAAATTCCATGGATAGAGGAGCCTGGCAGGCTATAGTCCATGGGGTTGCAAAAGAGTCGGACATAATTGAATACACACCTTTCTTTTGCTGTTTTCAAGTTTTAGCTGCTTGACTGTGAAAGTAAAAGTCACTCAGTCATGTCCAACTCTGCAACCTGTGGACTATACAGTCCATGGCATTCTCTAGGCCAGAACACTGGAATGGGCAGCCTTTCCCTTCTCTAGCAGATCTTCCCAACCCATGAATCGAACCAGGGTCTCCTGCACTGCAGGCAGATTCCTTACCAACTGAGCTATCAGGGAATCCAGGTCTCCCACATTGCAGGCGGATTCTTTACCAGATGAGCCACAAGTGAGGCCCTGCTTGACTATAGGTATATTCAATTCCTTCAGGCTGGAGGATTCAAAGATGAATTTAAGCCCTCTCTCTTTTGTAGAAGCTGCAAAAGACCTCTTAGAAATAAGAGACTCAGAAAGGA
>NW_011494811.1:3513081-3528065 GCF_000754665.1 Bison bison bison
ACTCAGAAAGGAAAGCTATTGGCTATCAAAGATACTCCTTCTAAATTCTTGATAAAAACCAGTTCTTTCCCGAGCCTTTCAGGTTGTGAAGGCTTCGCAGGTCCATCTCTACGGGCATGAGCCTAAGGCAACACGGCTGAGTGAGAATGCCATTCAGTCACAACAGACACTGGTGGTTTTCCTCTAACATTAGATAATGAAGAATGTGTACAGAAATATATTAGCATCTCATCTTTAAACAACACTATTCTTTCTTGCCATCAAAAACAGTACTGCACACTTTTTTAAGGAGGGAGCTGAAAAAAGTACAGACCTAAAGTCTGAAGAAAAATTCAGTAGGAAAATGAGCAAAGTTGTTGGGTCCAGCAATCATGGAGGCAACTGAAGTTAGCTGGTGTACATGGAGGAACGGATGTGGTGCTCACAGGACACTTCAGGGAGTCGAGTCCATCATGGAAAAGTGTCTTCTTAAAACTTTTTTGTTTTTCTAGACATTAGAGTCAAATGACAACTCCTTCACATTCCTCCAAAAGCTTCCACAGGTTTTAAGCTATTTACTAGCATTTTAAAGAGAAAAGGCCAGGGTCCTCTCCCTTTTTGCAGCTACACTCCCTTTAAAAAACAAAAAAACACATGCTTGGCTCTTTCACCTTATGCTTTTAAGAAGGAATTTTAATGGGATGGAGCTTCTCGTGGTGCACAAACTTAGGAGGGAGGAGCAGAAATAGTAAATTATATCTTGCAAAGATTCTCAGCCCACTGGCCACTGCCAGGGATGTTCTGTCCATAAACATAATCTGTCTTTAAGAAAGAAAGAAAAAAATGTCCTCCTTGAAAGGTACAGCAGAGAGAAGATGAATCACTTTTCTTCAGGATCTGTCATTAAAGAACCAAGGACTCGTCAGTGACTGCAAACAGCAGGGCTGTGACAGCTAGTCAAAGACACACTTTTTTTCCCCAGCATCTCTCTTTTCTCTGGAAGCATTTTCCTCCCAATTAATATAAGTTATGAGGCTGCACTGGAGATATCCATGAACTGACACTCAAGAACATTACTTGGCTTTATTATGTTTGAAAATCAAGGCACACTGACATCTCTGGCTTGTGTCCATGAGGGGGGAGGCGCCAGAGCCTCTGGTCACCCTTTGCTACAGTCAGGTCCACTGCAGTGGGGCTGGGCCCCCAGCTCGCCTCTCCTGTTTTGTTTTGCCAATATTCTACCCTTGCCCCACAAATGCCCCCTAACCCTCAGTTGTATCTCATTATTTTCTGACTATTAGATCCCAGTCCCTCAGGTCTCTGGTTTTAAGATGTCATTTAAATACAGGTATAAGGCCCTCAGTGAAGGCTGGTCATCCTAAGGTTATAAGCAACCTTGGGCATACCCCAAAGGCCTGTTGCTGGAGAAAATTTGGGGTAGGATCTGGCCTATTTTGGGTAAGGCTTTTCTCCCTATGGACAAAAAATAATAAAACCATGGCCACTGTGCTTTTTTCATTTTGGAAATACAAATCTAGAGAATTCTGTATGATTCAAAAACATCTGATGAAAGGAGCTGACTACATTTTGGTTATGTCTCTAAAAAGTCAACTCAAGCTCTGCACCTTGAGCATTATACTGGGAAAACTAAGTTTCTTGACTCAGAAGCAAACATGGAAACAAGCCATGACTCATTTCTGTCATTGTTCTATTCCAGAAACTTAAAAGCATGGCCTGCTTACTGAGGATCCCACATAAACACGCAGAGACACATTTGCCGCTGTCCTAAGAGCAGAAGATATCACTTAATTGAAGGGCGTGAGAATAAAAGATGGGGCAAATGGTGGCAGGGAGTGGGGAGAGGGGGCAGCGAGGAGTGATGAAAATAGCAAAATGATCATAAATAAATAATTCAGGATGGATGCTCAGGACAAAAGTGGAGCCAAGCCAGGCTATAGTTCCGAGCCTGCATCTTGGGTTATTTTGAGCAACACATTTATTCACTAAAGCACCAAAGCAGCTATTAGAGGAAACAATAAAGAGGTCCCTTCCCCCTGGAAATTTGAGTCTTACTTTGGAATTTTTATGACATTTCATTCTTAACAAACAAGAAGGGCTCAACCCTCTTTGAGCTTCAAAGCCTCCCCATGGTGGTGGCCTGAGATGGATATCCCTGGCCTGATTTATGTATGTTTTCTCAGGTATTCTCAAAAGTCACATAGTTTATTCTTTATGAAAGAGTGGCATCTCTGGAGGGCAAACAAACAAAACCCCCAAATCCCTAAGCTGCAGACTTGCCCTGATTACTGTGACTCACCGGGGTCCCATCAACAAGGAGCCTTCACGTCACCAATGTCTTCCCTGAAAACTTAAGTCAGGGCCAGCACCCTCAGCTATAAGCTAAAAATACCCTGAGATTCCCAGTTGGAAAGTGGAGTAGGGTGTGGTGAAAGTACGGTAAACTGTAGTCCAGTTCATGCAACAAGTGGGTTCCTGAAAAGTCAAGGTTTAAATACTTCTTTTTTCTTCATTTTTGTAAATGGAATCATTTACAATTCACATCAGGGAGCATGCTATTTAATGAAAATCCGATTGTGGCTTCAGTTGTAAGGAACGCTTTTATAATTAAAATAAGACCTTCCTGTTTGATCCATTTTACACATTCAGACTTGGTTTCATTGGGATGCCTTGAGGTAGAGTATACTTAGAGTGCTATCACTAGACTTAAATATGGATTGTTTTGTTATAACGATATTCTTTTTCAGCAAAAAATTCCGAAGAAGTATTTCTGCACCCCCAAGCTCATCCTCTTTACAACATGAAAGGGGAAAGCCAGAGCAGCTCCATTTAGCGCAGCACATCCTGTTGGCTCGGGAGGGGCTCAGGGCAACAGACACTTCGAGCACTGAGACTCGGGCAGAGCGTGAGGGGGAAGAAACGGAGGCAGGGTCCCACAGACCACGTGGCAGCATTTCTAAACCCGCTAAACAGCTGAACCAAGATCAGGCTGCTCTTTCAAAACAAACACCCTTCTGTATACCTGAGTTAGTGAGGGCAGCATTTTCAAGCTTGGTCCAGCTTGGCCACTGCTGCCCCTCAACCACACCCGCTGACACCACTTGGGGACAAGGGCTCAGGCCTCTTTTCCCCAGACCCTCCCTGACCCACTGGCACACAAGGGCAAGAGTGCCAGCGCCATTGGGTGCATCCATCCAGATTTGCCGTTTCAAAGCAGCTGCCTGCAGGCCTTGTCTACATGGATGCAATGGGGCATACAAATTAAAATGCTGGGGAGCTGGGAAAAAAAGAAAGAGGGAAACCTTAAAGACAGGATCTTGGAAGCATATGTTTTAGAATCACTGCAGCCAGCTCCCTGTCAAGAAAATATTAGCCAGGTTGGTTGGTCCAGTCTCATGCAACCACAGATGGTTTATGCCTCACAGTTCGGGTCCCTGCTCTGAGAGCAGCCAGAAGCAAAGGCTCTGGTGTTGTGCGGTGTAGTTATTCTGCCACCTAGTGTTACACAAGGAAACAAACAAACAACGTCTTTAAAAGCAGACGCGGTGTTGAAAGAGTAAAAAGAATCAAGAACACTGCTAAACTGCATTTTTTTTCTTTCTTTCTTAAAAAGAGCATCCTTCATTTATGCTGGCATCCTGGGGAGGCATCACCAACAATCACAATAATCCTTTTCTCGTTTGAATGGGAAGACAAGGGAGCATTAGGTCTCAAGTTCAGGATGTGAAGGAGAAATGAGGATAACCTCAAAACCCCATTTTAATGATTTTTAAAAGGTCGAGTCCCTCCATGGAAGGTAAATAGCACTAATAGAATAAAACAAGCCAGGAAGTAAAAACCATCTGGGCAGGCACAGTGTAGCCACTGCACTTTCTGTCTTAGAAAGAAAAAAAACCAGGGATTGCTCCATAAGGCATTATCACCTGCGTAATGTATCAGCGGGTAATGAAATGAGTTGCGGGCTTAGAGTGAAAGCCTGGGTTTGAGACCCAACTCAGCACCCACCTGTGCTGGGTGAGTTACTCTGTATCGCTGAGCTTTGTTTTTCTTTTCTGGAAAACAGTTGTACTTATGCCTACTTTTCCAAAACTGTCCAGAGGATCAGTTTGAACATGTATGCCAAGGCGTCCTGTCAGCTATAAAGCACTATGGAGACCATCTCCCCCATTCTGTTGTACCCTTCCTTGGCTGACAGCATCAGTTACGGAGCCCTCTGTGTGAAGGGCTTGCATAACCAATTTGTGTTTATTCTCAAAAAAGTATACTTCCCAGGTGGCTCGGTGGGTCAACAATCTGCCTGCAATGCAGGAGACTCAGGAGATGCAGGTTCGATCCCTGGGTTGGGAAGATCCCCTGGAGGAGGGCATGGCAACCCTCTCCACTATTCTTGCCTGGAGAATCCCCATGGATAGAGGAGCCTGGTGGGCTACAGAACACAGTGTCACAAAGAGTCAGAGACCACTGAAGCGGCTGAGCACAGCACAAATGCTTTTATGGTTATAAGAAATTTTAAATTAGAAAATGTTCAAATAGTTCATGCAACATAGGAAAATCTCCCCCACTAGAATAGAGAAGGAATTTGCATTATCGTGTAAAATCAGGTTATTCCAAACCTGTCTCCTCAAAGTTACATTCCCTTGAGAATGATGAGGTTATCTTGATCAGCTGTTTCTACTAAAATCCATATATTCGTCCATGTTCTTAAAGTTGTAGAGAATCTGAACCGAAATTTCCTTCTGGGGGCACAGCTTTTGTTATGATAATAACCCAGGCATCAGGAAACTTAGGAGTTTTTCCTTTCTGTTCCCATACTAACTAAATGGTGTAACTTCAGGCAAGTTGCTTGTAGTTCTCAATTTCAGTTTCTGAAAGTGCAAAATGTAAGGGGCAAACAAAACTGCTCCTCCCAGTTCAATGATGAAAAGCTGTTCTTCTGCTTTTGACAGTAAAATTTCAAGAAAATTTAAAGCTCGTGGTAGACCAGCTACAATGTGATCCTCAGAAAAGTCCTAAAAGCTGTGTAAGTTTTCAATCACAAGATACAAAGGACAGCATCAGGAGAGAGGGCCACTGTGGGATGGGGGTGTGTGTGCCCTCGATCAGAATTTTAAAACTAATCAGAAACCACCACGGGCTAAAACAAACAGGCTGCGAGAAAATGCTTACCCAGCCACCTACCTAGGCTTTCAAAGTTCCAAAGAAAGACTTCGCTTCCATGTAGCTCCGAAAACACCCTTTGCTCTTTTTAGTAATATTTTTAACAACGCCAAGAAAAGAGTTCTATTTATCCAGATTTCCTCTCTCCCTACCAATGTCAACATTAGCAGGCAGGACGGCAAAAACAGCCTAGAGTTTTCCTGACATGAACGTCAGACCAAAGTCACACGGCAGAGGGGTCAGGCTTGGAACCTGACTGCCAACAGAGGATACAAGTCCTGCCTAGAAAAACCTAGCCATGGATTTCTGTTTCTGAAATCTCAACCACACTGGGTTTACAGGCTCTTCTTCCCATATGGAAGAGCCTTATTTTAAATGTTCCAGGTTCCCTCTCCCTTAGGAGAATGTCGGTGCCTAGTCTTGTAAAAATGCTCAGCCTTTGCTCATTCTCCCCCTTGCTCACCGGCTGCTGGTTTGTGTGTATCCCGGCACATTTGGGCTAGTAAGATTCAGCCCTTTCCCTCCCCCCGTCCACTGGAACCTCTACCCCCTGTATCAAAAGGATTTTTTCAGGACTTTCCAATAATCTGCTGGAGGCCATGGAGACAGATCTAATCAGGGTTTTCATCAATCTTTCTCTGCTAGCCAAACAGAGTCAGGAGGCTAAATGGGAAGGTGCTGGATTCTTTTTTCTCCCTCAAGACACACTTCTGTCCAGAGAGTTCGGACCCACTGTGTGTTCCAGGGAGCTAATATTTTCCTGGGGAAAGTTCAGGGATTTCACATTTGCCCCAAACCAAATACACATGAAGTTTTAAGTCTAAATTCCACAGAGCCTTTTAAAAGGAGGGGCCTAGCCTCGCCTTGGCTTACAACAACCATGCGGGCTTGTTGTAGCTCATTCATTTTGGCAGTTTTCCAGAACAGCTGACAAACTGAAAAGAAGCACACTCTGTCCGTCCTCCCCACTCCTTAAAGCCCCATGCCACCTCTCTCTCCCTACCCACTGCCTAACGCCCACCACTCCACTCCCGGGAGTGTAGATGCCCTCAGCATAACGCATAGGTAAACACCACCCCTGCCCCAACTGCTCAGAGTTCAAGATCAACCTTGAACATTCCCCGTTTGAGATTTCAAATGTAAATCATCGTTGGTCTAAATCAGACTGTAACATTAAAGCCCTATTTCATACGTGAGAGCAGGATTTCACCTTTCGGGGAGGTGTGTCCAAGGTCAAAAAATCTCCTTGGAGAGATGCCTCCATCCACTTCCAAACTGCCTCTGTGTCTCTGTCCTTCTCGATAAGCAACAGGAAGGGATATATGGGGTAACTTCTGTTGTACAATTTGAATCAACTATTTGAGGCACATCCCCTCTGTGCTTGGGCACCCTTGTCAGAAAGCTGATTTGGGAGAAGGATGTAGGAAGCAACACATGCTACAGAATTACACGGATGCTATAAAATCTGAACACAGACTTCAAGTAGGAACCTAGGCCCCCGTGTGAGGTACTCTGCCATGTATTATTAATACCTCAGGTATCTGATCAACCACAACTAGACGTCACCTTGACTCTGAATGCAGCAGCAGCTCCAGTTCCCCAAATGGGCAAGCTGAGATAGGCAACCAGTTTATAAAGTCTTCTAGTAAGAACCATTTTCCTAGAAGCATTAAATTGATAACCACCCCAGTTTGCTGGACCCTACCCCGGCTGGGGCTCTTCTAGATCACAATTCAAGTGAGATCAAGACCATGATGATCAGGACAGGGCCTGACTATCCTAGAGAGGATGGAGGAGAAAGTGAGGACACAGGCCAAGGTTCTGCATAGGTGTGTTCACCTTGGTGTCAATCGACACATCTTAGCTCTTTTGTGTTAGGACATTCATCTACCCAAATGTCAGAAGATTATTTTCTTTATGAAGTATGCCGATTAGTTGCCAAGGCAACACCTGTGCATCCACTTTTTCGCTATGGGAAGCATTCTAGGAAATCCATGTATGAGATCCGCCTAGAGATCACCCACCCAGTGGCTTGGAATGCAGTGTGACCAAAGGCATTTCCAGAGAGCTCACAAAGCACAATGGCCACGCATGGGTGGATTTGCTGGATGGATTAGACAAACCAACGGCAACCTTTCCTTCTTTTGTTTCCATCCCTTCCAGTAGATTGGCCTTGTTACCAATACTGATGCCAAGACTAGCAATTGCTTGCAACAAAGAATTGTTGTTAACCCCTACCCCCTGCTTCATTCACCCTAATTATTCTCTAACAATACAATGGCTTCAAAAAGCCTCCAACTGTCCAGCAGACACTATGGGCCAGAGGAATCACTGAACACAAGCAGCCTATCAATAAAAGACAATACTGAAACAGCTTCTGTCTGGGTATTTGCCCCATCTTCTCTTAGACAATGGGAGAGAGAGCTCAGGGAATAAAAAGGAAGTTCTGCCCTTCAGATCTTTTGTTTGTCTGCCAGGGTTGTATGTGTTCCAAGTTCTTGGGCGTATCCTTTACCGCTCCCAAATACAGGAAAAAGCCTGCATTTCCTAGGAAATGTAGCTTCTATGTTTTTGATGAATTCTTATTGTAGCCAAGTCAGAGACTTCAATGAGGACTCTGGTTCAGATTTTTTTTTCTTCTAAGGTCAAGTGCATTTCATGTACAGAGAGATATGGGCCACTGCATTAATTCATAACAACATTATAACATAAATAGTTCTCTCCATAACAGTTTAGATGACAGCATAGAGCCCACCAACGGATCAGCATTTTGTTTGGTTTGGCTTTTTTATTTTTTAAACAGATAACATGGGTTGACAGAGTAACTGAATAGCAAAGTAAGAGATTGGAAGCAGGCCATCATGAAAGAAAACCTGTTTAAGAAATTGAAACTGATATAATAATCTTGGAGGTTTCCAAACAGGGAGAAAATAAAGTCAGCAGAAAATTAAATGAGAGGAAGCCTCTGTTGATTACAAATCAACATATAATTAGATTGGGATGCACCCATAGTGATGAAATGCCAGCGGAAATAAAAGGTCAGTTGTTTCCAATACTCAATGCTGTCAGTTCCACGTTTAAGGAGAACAGACCCACACAGTAACCCAGAATCTCAAAGATAACCCAGAATAAAGGGGATTCATTATAGTCTATTTGAGTCATCAAGTCATATGTGTCCATATGTAAATGGAACATGGGACTAGGAATGTTTAGTGTGTCAATTACTGTACAATAATCAAACCAATAAAAACTAAGGTTCCAAACCACGCCATCTGCAAAGCTATAAATAAGCGAACAAAGGGAAATTAAATTCCCCAAGGAAGAAAAACGCCAGATTAAAAAAAAAAGTCAGTTAAGATTGAGACCTCAGAAAATACAAAATAACATCAAACATGACAATTTATTGGTGATGTTGCTCAATAGTTCTTACATGCTAAATGACCTAGTTAAAAAGATAAACTATTAAAAACATGAAATAACATGCAGAAAGTTGCTGTTAGTCTAAAGGTTTATACAAGTATATTTATAATCAGAAAAAAAAATTTGAACACTGCTTTACAGAAAAAATAAAAAGAAACTTTAGTTTACCAGAACTTACAAAGGTTAAAAAATGTGATCACCTTGAAAATCTGTCACTAACTATAAAACAGTCATCATAATAATAATTCTAGGCAAGTTTTTGGTGCATTTTGAAAAATTATAATGCCAAACATATATTAGAAAGAGAAAGAGAGAGAAAGGTCATTGAATATCATATGTGAATCAAAGTAATGGGTGATCTGAAAGCAACAAGTACTGATTTGCTTTAAAATTTCTGGTATAAATACTCCCAGCTTTTAGATGTAAATTAATTCTGAAGAACACCACTTACATCAACAATAGAGACAATCATGCATAAGGTACGCACTATTTATAATACTGTCATTAGTTAGTAGATACTAAAACTCATTGACAAAAGGCCTCTGTAAGGAAGGGTTCGATTTCTGGCTATGGGAGGATAGTCAGCAAACAGCATCCAACATTAACTCCTTCAGGGTCAGCCCCAGTTTTAGAGGTCTCCTTGCCTGAGGTCATGACCTTCCAGGAGTAGATCACACCCATACCCCTTAACTAAGGGGGCATCAGTGGAGGGGGGAGGGAGTATAAAGTCCACAGCAAGTTCTAGACTAAACCTGATTTTTAATTATTAATATAATGCTAGCTTATTATTAGTCTAGTGGAGGGATTTTTTTCTCTCTCTTTTTAAAATTTATTTTTAATTGAAGAATAATTTTTTATAGTATGAATCAGCCATAGGTATACATATGTCCCCCAGCATCAAGATATGATGCTTTGAACTGTGGTGTTGGAGAAGACTCTTGAGAGTCCTTTGGACTGCAAGATCAAACCAGTCAATCCTAAAGGAAATCAACTCTGAATATTCATTGGAAGGACTGATGCTGAAGCTGAAGCTCCAATATGTTGGCCACATGATGCAAAAAGGCAACTCACTAGAAAAGACTCTGATACTGGGAAAGATTGAGGGCAGGAGGAGAAGGGGGTGACAAAGGATGAGATGGTTAGTTGGCATCACTGACTCAATGGACACGAGTTTGAGCAAACTCCGGGAGATACTGAAAGACAAGGAAGCCTGGGGTGCTGCAATCCATGGGGTCACAAAGAGTCAGACACAACTTAGTGACTGAACAACAATAACTCCCTTATGAATTTCTGTCCCACCTTCCACCCCATCCCGCCCCTTTAGGTTGCCATGGAGCACCGGTTTGAACTTCTTGTGTCATACAGCAAATTCTAGTGGGAAGATTTTTTTTTTTTAACTCTAAAACTTGCTACAGGGTTGACTGAAGCTCTGCTGGATCCAACTCTCTGTTGCAAAGAGTTGGCTCTTTGCACAACTCAATTCCTCCCTCTGTTCAATCCTGCCGCTTCCCCTGTCTTTTGCAAGTATTGATTCCCAACAACATCTTGCACTAAAAAGTCCATTTCAGTGTATACTTTTCCGGAACCCAACCTGAAACAGTTAGCTGTCAAAAATTCACCCATTTGTTCAACACACAAGGCCTGTTCTAGATACTGGAGATTCAGTGGTGAATAAATTTTACTCTTGCTGGACTTCAATTCTAGTAGGGGAAAAGAATAAATTCACAAGTACATGCGATCAATGCAGACAGTGATAGAAATACCAGAAGAAAATGAACCAGGGTAACTGGGGTAGAGGGAGCACAGAGCAGGTGGGAAAGTGGAATGTTACTTTAAATGAGGAGTTCAGGGAAGTATTTCTAGGAGATGACTTTCTAATCAAGACATGCCAGTGATGTGAAGGTCAGCACTGACAGCATTCTAAACGGCTGTCTGCACTGTTGTAGGTCCAAGGGTCCTGGGGCAGGAACAGGTCTGGTACAATGAAGGGACTGCGGAAGGCCAGTGTGGTTGAAGTGTGGTATTACAAGGTAAAAGTCAGAGAAGAAGATGTGGACCAGCTCACATATCTTCATTACTGGACACTTAGTAACTCAAAAGGTAGAACTCTTATTAACATGATTAAGAGCACAGGTTGGGGAGTAGACAACCTAGTTTCAAATCCTGGCTCTACCTCTGACTAGCTGCTGACCTTGAGCAGGGTACTAACCTCTCTGAACCATATAGCTTTCATGACAATACACTGAAAGGTTATCTTGAGTGTTAAGTGAGATAATATTTAAAAAAACAGTTTAGCATGGTGCCTAGCACCTAGGAAGGGCTCAGTAAATTGTAGCTGCAATTATTATTTTTGACCCTAGCAATAGCACAGTTTCTAACATTCAGCAGGTACTCAGAAAGTGCAAGTTGGTGACATAAAATCAAATCCGGACTGTACATATACTCTGTCCTCCTCTGTTTAAACAGTAGAGGAAACTATCAAGTTCACCTGAGGAGACAAGAAAGTGACAAAGGGGCCTTATTTGTTCAACAAATATTTATTAAGGACTGACATGTAAGAACTAAACTTCCTACTTCCATGGGACTTACAACCTAGAAGAGGAAAAGAAGTTGTGCTAATCATTCTCCAGCTGTCTATGACAAGAGCTATCCAGGCATAAACTAACTAGGATTCAGAGTCCGGAGGTGACCAGTAATCGCTCCTTCGAGGGTACCGTCAAAGGTGATGGGGTTTCTGATGAGCAAAGATGGCAGAAGGGACTCATCCTGGGAAAACAGGGTGTACCAAGAGAAGTATAATGTGAAGACAGCAAGTACATCATTAGGGAATGTCTAGTCCAGGCTGGTTGGAAGACAGTTTATGCTGTGGAGTAGCGAGAAATAGGTCTGGAAAGAGCAGTGTGGAGCAGCCTGTGCCGGGCCGTGCGGTGCTTAGTCACGTCTGACTCTTTGTGACCACATGGACTGCAGCACACCAGCACCTTCTGTCCATGGGGATTCTCCAGGCCAGAATACTGGAGTGGGTTGCCATGCTCACCTCCAAGGGATCTTCCCAACCCAGGGATCGAACCCATGTCTCCTGCACTGCAGGCAGACTCTTTATCAAGAAGGCCCTCAAATGCGAAGGCACGGTGGGAAGGAGCCAGAGAAGCTTCAGAGTCAAGATATGGCAAGGCTCAGGCAAAATGATTTATCAGCTGGGTACACAGTCAACCCAAGCAGGGGGAACCTGGGAACAGGGCAGACACCACCAGGTCATTTAATCCTGATAATAACTGAGTCAGTGTTTTCAGATGGGGAAATGAGGAAATGTGAGCACAAGGTCACACAGCTCAGTTTTGGGGGTGAGTTTTGGGGGTGACAAAGTCAGTATGACTCCAGAATTTGTGAAGACAGAGACAGAACTGGGCAGGAGAATCATGTAATAGTCTTTTGACTATTGGTAGGGGGTAAAAACATGGGCTGGACTGCCAGGGGTGGGCTAAGGGGGCAGCAAGCAAGGACTGCTGCTGAGGCTGCTGCTAAGTCGCGTCAGTGGTGTCCGACTGTGTGGGACCCCATAGACGGCAGCCCACCAGGCTCCCCCGTCCCTGGGATTCTCCACGCAAGAACACTGGAGTGGGTTGCCATTTCCTTCTCCAATGCATGAAAGTGAAAAGTGAAAGTGAAAAGTGAAAGTGAAGTTGCTCAGTCGTGTCCGACTCATCACAACCCCATGGACTGGAGCCTACCAGGCTCCTCCATCCATGGGATTTTCCAGGCAAGAGTACTGGAGTGGGTTGCCATTGCCTTCTCCTAAGCAGGGACTACAGGTTTCTTAAAAAAAAAAAGAAAATCTGAGAACCAAGAGAATTTAAATTAAATGGAACTTATTTATTCGATTGAGCCAAAATGATAAAACCAAGTATTTTACTATAACACTGTGATTGACAACTCTAAAAGAGTATAAATATGTTTTTCTCACAACAAAGGAAGAGAAAAGAGATTTTTAAAACAGAGAGAAAGATGTTTGTCTAATGCTAAGTTCGACCCTGAACAGCACCTTGCAAGAGCGAAGAATATGCAATTTGGGTTTATTAATGTACCAGAGCCACATTTTAAAAGGAAAAACAAGATATCATAGAATAGGTCCTGGTGGGTATCAGGACTAAGGCCATGATGGCATACAGATAGATGGCTACTGGCCAACAGAACAAATGATACACATTCTGGGTTTTCTTTTAGTTTCATGGGATAATATAGACAAAGTGACCAGCACAGAGCCTGAAGCCAGGCAAATGCTAGATCCTCTCCTTTTCCTTCTCAGCTTCCCACTCTAGCCAACAAACAGGTAAGATAAGCTCTCTTTCTCTGAAGGTTTAAGTTGGAAAAATATAAAGTAGTTCTCTAAATCTTCAGAAAGAAAAACATCAAGGCAAGTTTCTATGGGTTAAAGTCCTGGAGTTCCGGCCTTACCTATAAGTGAGTATAGGTACGGGAATAGAGCCTATTTCCTTGAGAAATAAATGAAGCAAGAAGGTGAACAAATATTAGGCCATACGAAAACAAGAGGCCGTTTGTACTCTGGACACTTTATCTTATTCTTCTACTGACTCACCAGAAAGAGCAAGTTCCTATGTGTTAGAGAAATAATTGTCCTTTATCACCATATTCCCTTCTAGCAATCGATGAGTAAAGCACTTCTAATGAAAGATTAGGTAAATGAAAGCACTGATTATGCCTATGCTGTAGAAAAATTACCCTAGACACTCACATGAGCTTAAGTCACAGTGACTGAAGGAGAAAGGCTCACACTGCCTGGGCATACCGTCTTCTTTTTCTCTCCGTTCTCCCTGACAGGACAATCACCAGAAGTTCCTGTTTACTGTCTGTCCTTCCCTAAAGTGTTTGTGTGTGGAAGTGTGGAGCTGAGGCTGTTAAAGGCTTCCAGATTCTGAGGTGAAAGGTGCTGTTTTAAGTCATCCCATTCGTTACAGATGTAATAGGCCTGGGCTGTGGCTCTAAATACACACAACAAGGTCTGTTCTGAGATAAAGGAAGCGAAAGATCTGAGGCAGTCTTTATTATTGCAGATATAACACCCCAGGTAATAAGGGTGTCCTATAAAACCCACTATTGCTGATAAAGAGGGGTTGGGGGCGGAGAATTTCAGTGTCACACTTAGGGAAAAGGTCTCTTTGCTCTTGTGGTCAGATAGCGGCCTTTTACGTAGACTCAGTAAAAATACGGAATAATTGTGGACTGGAACAATGTGGCCAATGAAGCTTTTTCACATCCAGACTAAGATCTTTCACTTTTTCACTCAGATATTGATTGTATTACAATTAAGGTAGCCAAATTTTTGCAACTTGAAAACCTTGCCAGTAAAGTTAAGGCAAGGATGGAACAGAATATTCAAAATGCAATTGTTGGAACATCTGATAATTAAATCAGATACTGCTGGACAAAAAGGACTCATGTGGTTCTTCTGCCTGGTGGTATCACTAAAGGAGGCTCCAGAGTCTCAGAACTGGATCAGAACCACTGGGCTGATGGGATGGGTGGGTAGAAGCGAGAAAGCGTGAGAGGAGAGAGAGAGAGAGAGCAGTGAACAAAAGCAGAGCGTGGTGAGTTCACGAAAACAGATCCAAGTCAGGCATCAGAGTCAAGCCCTTGGACTCAGTGGGGAAAAAAAAAGTACAGCTTCTTGGGAAAAAAAGAGAACCTGAGTCTAGAGGAGGATCACTGCTTTTTCCCTTGGAAGGCCAGTGTCTAAGTCTGGTGCCTGTGTGTGTGTGTGTGTGTGTGTGAGTCACTCAGTCATGTACAACTCTGCGACCTCATGAACGCTAGCCCACCAGGCTCCTCTGTCCATGGAATTCTCCAATCAAGAATACTGGAGTGGGTTGCCATTCCCTTCTCCAGGGGTCTTCCTGACCCAGGGATCAAACCAGGATCTCCTGCACTGTAGGCAGATTCTTACCATATGAACCACCAGAGAAGCTCCCACCTAGGTCATCAGGCCTGCTGTAATCAAGTCCGTTAACTGGGTGGCTTATGACAGAAATTTATTTCTCACAATTCTGGAGGCTGGAAAGACCAAGTTCAGGCTGCTAAAATGGTCAGCTTCTGGTGAGGACCATCTTCTGGAATGCAGACTGCTATCTTCTCATTGCAACCTCACATAATAGAAGGAGCAGGAGAGCTCTCTGGGGTCTTCTTAATACGGGCACTAATCCCATTCATGAGGGCGCCACAGGTGACAGCCAGGGGAATATACGCAATATATGATGTGTTCTGCCCATGAGAACTGAGATGAAGCTGAGAGTTCCAGTGATGAAGAAGGGTTAGCATGACCTATTAGCAACATTTCCTTGTAAAAATTAATAAATTCTATTTTATAAAAAAAATGTTTTTTAAAAATCAAAACA
>NW_011494811.1:3528165-3528713 GCF_000754665.1 Bison bison bison
TAAAAATCAAAACCACAATGAAATACCACTTCGCAACAACTAGAATGGTTACAAGAAGAAAAACAAAACGTGCTGTTGAGGGTATAGAGAAACTTGATCCCTTATACATTGACGGGGAATGTAAAATAGTACAGTCGCTTTGGAAGAAAATGTGGCAGGTCCTCAAAAAATTAAAACATGGAGTTAAGACCAATCATTTCACTTCCTAGGTATATTCCCAAAAGAAGTGAAAACATATGTCCTTTCAGACATTTGTATGCAAATATTCATTAGCACCATTATCTGTAATAGCTAAAAAGTAGAACCAACCCAAAGCCACAGAGACAGAAAGCAGATTAACAGAGATCTAGGGGTACGGGAAAGAATAGCAAGTGACTGCTAATGGGTATAGAATCTCTTTTGAGTGTGAAAAAGTTCTGAAACGCAGTAGTGGCAATAGTTACACAACTATAAGCCAAAAAATACTGAATTGCACACTTTAAATGGGTGAACTTAATATATAGTAAGTGGTTTTGTTTTTTTTTTTTCCATTTTTTGGCTGAGTGGCA
>NW_011494811.1:3528813-3539334 GCF_000754665.1 Bison bison bison
ATTTTTTGGCTGAGTGGCATGTGGGATCTTAGTTCCCCAACCAGGGATCAAAACCACATCCCCTGCAGGAGAAGTGCAGAGTCTTAACCACTGGAGCATGAGGGAAGTCCCTATGGTAAGTGAATTATATCAAAATAAAATGCTTTTGATATATCATGCTAATTTGTAAGTTTTCTAAGTAATTTTGCTGCTGATACCCACAAAGAAAAACCTACAGAAGTGAGGCATGAAACATGAGTGAGGGATGTGGAGATCTTGGCAAATGGGAGAGATATGCCCACCCTCAAATGAGCAGCAGTTATGCAGCTCTCATCAATCATCAACCTGCAGGAATGCAGCCCAATGTTGTCAAATCTTGCAGTTTCCAAAAAAGTCAGAAAACCTGGGTTGTTTTATGATGATTTTGCTCTATCTGTTAATATTGATACTAAATTCATATTTTCCTAAAGACATCATTGAGAGAGTTAAGTATGGCCCATAGATCTGTAGACCAGAGGATCCCATGACTGCCAGCTTTTGACCTTCAATCAATATATGCACCTTCCTTTGCTGTTAGCAAAGTTGATGGCATTCAATGAGCTCAGAAGCCTTTAAATATATTAAGTGACCTCCAAAACTTGAGACAATCCAACAGGTTGAAAATATTTGTCACAGACCTCTTGGGTATAAGGCAGTGAAAGTTAGGAACAAGAACATACGTCCTGGTCAGTCAGTTATGAGGATGAATGGAAAGTGGCATTTCTGAAAGAGGCAGGTGGCTTCAGAAACCTGCAGGAGACAGTTATGCCCCAGGCACCAAAACTGGCCTCCTGAGCTCCGGGACACCACTGGGCCCCATCACATGATCCTTAGGACTGGCTCTGGACTACCTGAATTTGTTTATTTTTTCATTGCTTCAGTAAACAGCAGGAGGAAACAGACTCCGAGTTCCTCAATGTGCTTATGAGCTTCCATTCAAGACACAACTCAATCTTCCAGAGTCACAAGGGAAGAGACACTTGAATCCAAGGGCTCTGTAGGCCGGAGGAGATTTAAATCCCTGAGTTGCCTCAAAAGCAGAAATATTTTTTCCAATAATTTTCTTCTGAAGGAAATTCCCAGGACAGGGTGTTTTGAGGCAGATACATCCCAGCTCACATAATTGAAACAGCAGGTGAACAAAAGGGGGAGGGGTCAGCTGATGTGATGAAGGGTCACACAGATGTCCTTGAAAATGGACAAGTCCTGGAGAATCAATTTGTGTGCTTTCTCAGAGACTTAAGGAACAGATTGTTACAATTAGTTCAGGGGCTGCATACAAACGATGCTCCTTTTGTGTGGATGTCTGCAAATCTCTAAAGGGCCAGCAGTCCTTTGGAATCCAGGTCAGCCAGAGAAATCTGAGTGGGAACTTGCGTTTCTGTGTCTCCAAGAATGACTCTTCAACTCCTCCCCAAAGCAGCACATGCAGAATAATGGTCTATACGGGGTCAGTGTCCTGCTAGCCTTTGACTGAGGCTTCCAACCTCATTTAAAAATGTATTAGTCATGCGTAGGAAAATAACAGAATCCAAAGTGTGTTCTACCACAGAAACAACCAACATGGCTAAAACAGCCAGCTAGTAATTCCCCAAACTCTCTCTACACAGCGTGGATAGATTCCTGACCCACAATCTAAATAGAATGCACGCTTTACCGTCCTTGGCCCCTTTTCCTCTTCAGCTTCACTGATCTAATCAGCTTCAAGCACTTCACCTCTCACTAGCACCTTAATTTCAACTCAACATGTCACAAAGGAATCTCATCACTCCCCAAGGCTAGTTTTCCTCCTCATTTCTCATGGGAAAGCATCACGGCCCATCCAAAGACCTGAGTCCCTCATCTGGGACGGCACCCACACATCAATCTCTGTATCCAACCCGACATCCTGAGTCCCTCATCGGGGACGGCACCCACACATCAATCTCTGTATCCAACCCGACATCCTGAGTCCCTCATCGGGGACGGCACCCACACATCAATCTCTGTATCCAACCCGACATCCTGAGTCCCTCATCGGGGACGGCACCCACACATCAATCTCTGTATCCAACCCGACATCCTGAGTCCCTCATCGGGGACGGCACCCACACATCAATCTCTGTATCCAACCCGACATCCTGAGTCCCTCATCGGGGACGGCACCCACACATCAATCTCTGTATCCAACCCGACATCCTGAGTCCCTCATCGGGGACGGCACCCACACATCAATCTCTGTATCCAACCCGACATCCTGAGTCCCTCATCGGGGACGGCACCCACACATCAATCTCTGTATCCAACACGACATTACAGTCTGCTCACATCATTCCCCAGCTGCATCTCAAATCTATCCCCCCCCTTTGCCCCTACTGCTATTGCTTCTAGACTGTGCAACAGTTTTCTAACCAGTCCCATTTTGTTACCCCTCTCTCCTACCCCACATTATCATCAGGACTCTCTTACTGAAACATAATCAAATAAAGTTACTCTTTCTTAAAAACCTCCATAAGCCCCTCCAGTGCTTACAAGAGAATGCCTTAGGATGTTATACAAGATCCATCAGAATCTTATCCCAACTTAACCTATTTAGGCTCATTTTTTTTTTTGCCACAATCCCATGTTTAAAATGTCTTCTTCCACCCTGAACATGCTATATTCTTTCTCACATGCTGTTTCTTCTATTGATGATGCTCCTTTTGCCTTTATTAGAGTGAGCAGTTTCTATATATTCTTAAAGTTTCAGCTCTAATGTTTCCTTTGAAGAAATATTTGCTGCTGCTTCCCAGGTATTTTGCTCATGCCAATCACAAAGCACTAACAGAGTGCTGAACTCTAGGTCTGAGGCCATGTCTTACTCACAACCGTATCTTCCATGATCAGTACACTCAGGTGCTTAATAAATGTCCATGAACTGAATGACTGAACCAGGAAATTAAAGCATTCCGAAAGCAAGAAAAACTGACTTTCCAGTATAACTAAGTACAATCAGGAATCTAGAAATGAACACTTCTTCAAAAATAAACTTCATGATGAGGAACATTAGCCAGACAAAATAATGTAATTGATAGACATGGTCTTGGCTTAGACAACCAGAACCGACCTTTCAATCCTGTGAATATACCCTCTTAAGGAAAGCAATTAGTACAATGCCCAGCACACCATAAGCACTGTATATATGTTTGGTCTTGTTATTAAGGGGTTATGTTCTGACCCATAATCCATCTAAATAAATATAAAACTAAGCTGTCATAATGGAATTCTACTGTCTAAGTCAGTGGCATACAATACTTCATCTTACAATTAGAGACTAAAATCCCCACACATAACCAAGTTTCCTACTGCAAATGAAAATATCCTGCTTCAAACACATGAATGAGCCAATGTCGTCTGGCCATAACCCACACACTAGCACCTGAGGACAGACACTTAGGTGTTTTTGTCACTGTATTATAAGTTTTTCTATAGCCCAATATCAAGTCAACTGATCTACTCAGCCCCTCCAGTACCTACAGCTATTTGCTGGAGGCTTGAATGAGTCAGGAGAAGAAAATGATTAATCCGCTTGAAGACATTTGAAAGCTGGATGAGAGCCATCCTGTGAGTAAAACCTCAGAGCTGTGGGGCTGTAGCCATTGGAAAGTTAGGGGATTTCCATGGTTGAAAACATTTGGCTGCCTTGCTACGGTCCTCTGACCTTGCAATAAAGACAGAACAGGCTTAGCTGGGTGATTTACCTCTGATAATATCCTATGTCTGCTGCCTTTGGCTGTCCGCTCTGACTTGACAAAACCAAAGCTACTCCCCCTGAGCCTTATGATTTTGGAACTAGCTCAGAAAATTCCCTCTTTTTCCTCCCAGTGGGTATCATTCTCAGTCTTTGGCTTCACTTTATGTATCATGAGGCTTAAATGAGAAGTGAACGTAAAGCATCCAGCTCAGTAGATGGCAAACATGAGGTGGGTCTATTCTTCTTTAGGCCATGTTGGTCTCCCAACTCTCAGGGCAGAGAGAACCAGAGTACTTTCCTTTTTGAAAACCTGGCCATACCATTTAAAATCACTTTTTCTGCTTAAGATTTCTATCACTTGCCACTGTTCCTCATCTTTTCAAATTCTTCCAATCCTTTTATAGCGGATGTGAATTCTGAAGTTTACATTTTTTTTTTTTAAAGATGCTACACTAATCTTATCTGGCTTTTATTTCCCTAAAGTTACCAGAGATACTGCATCTGAGAAGTATAGTTGCATGCTCTTTGTTTGTTGTTTAACATGTAATGTTGTATTGATGTAAGAAGAGTTCCTCAAATTTCTAATCTCTTGGTCTCCACCAGTATGTCTCTACTTCCATTTTCTTACCCTTTCACATTTTGGGCACTGCCATCCTTCTTCTTTCTTTGATTTAAACATATGAATCACTTGGATTTTATTACCATTTATTGCCATCTCTTTCCTGGTTCTGCTTTCTATTCTATCACTGCATTCATAACACATTCTTTGTGTTTGCTATCAAAAATGTGTCAGCAGGATCTACTAATGCCTGACTGTTTACCAGTCTCTTGTCTCTGTTTCTCTCTTTAACATCATCTGTTTTCCTTACATAACTTCTTAGAAACGTGTCCATTAACTTAATGAAGAAAGAAATGTAGGCAAAGCTTGCTGCTTAATTCATTTTACTGCCAGGAAAAAAAAAAAAAAAAACCCAGGAATCCCTCCATTCAACAAACTAGTTGCTTGAGCATCATCATACATCTCATATACACATACAAACAGACATATGTAACCTCTCACTGACAGGGTTTCCACCCACTGATTCATGGTTCACAGGGCACTTGTTGAGCAATGCTAACTGCTGCTTTGCACTGTGTTGGCATGGAGAGAGGGCCCTGGGGATTCTGCCGTTTGGCCCACAGATCAGTAAACACATTAGGGATTAACAGTGGAGAGATAAGAAGCTTGGGAATAGGGCACCAGAACATTGATTTTGGAGGAGGAGAACAGAAGGGAATTTCAGGAAAAGAAAGAGAAGTTATGAACTGTAAGACCAAATAAGGAAAAGAAAGACAGGGATGAAATAGGATTAGAGAAAGGAAGATTTAGAGAGAAAACACAGGATTCAAGGAAGGAAAGTGGAGTGGCTAAGGAAAAGAAAGAAATGAGGAACAGAGGCAATGAGAAAAGAAAAAGGTGGCAGGCAGCTGGCCATCCACTTGAAAAAGAAAGCATAAAGGAAAATATTTAGGAATAAGTAAATACAGATGAGAAAACATTCCAAGTCAATGTGTCATCCTCATTTTTAAAATCTCCTTTGTTATTATAATCTACTATCCACAATATGGCTTCCAGTTAGAAATCCCTCAGCCTATAGAAACTGAAATATCTGTCTTGCTGACTCTTTTGAAGTCAGCTACTCTCATCAAAGCCCTCAAAGAATCAAATCCTGTCAATTGACATAACTCAAAAATGAGAAAAGAACTAACTGGGATGTTCTTCTGACAGTTTACTGGCCTTCCATATGTGATAATGACAATGATGGTGTTTTTTAATCACAAAGAATTTTAAAAATTCATTTTGCTCCAGGCAACTACAATGACCAAAAGATGCCTCTTGTTAATTACTGATTTAAAGCCTGAAAGTATATTGGGGACAAAAGGGCATGAAAATTAGAGCCAAGGACCCCTAAGCTGGGTTAAATATCTGTATGGCAACTCCTAAGAAACAGAAATATCTGCACAGCTGCCTGTTTCTTCGGCTGTGAAGCTGACTCTATTCACACTCTGTACAGACTCGTAGTTAGCATCTGTTGTCTTTGAGCCTCCCTTTCTTTCAGTAGAACCACATGGTTTGGAGCACCATCCTGACCTTCATTGTAGGCAGTGCTGATGGGATTGTCATCCCAGGCACGGTGATTCTGCTAGCCAAGGGGTGGGCTTATAACCCAAGCCAGCCAATCGAACTCTCTCCTGGAAATCTGATATTAGCTAATCAACAAAGATCAGAAAATATCTGGAATGGATTCATCCCCAAGGTGGTACTATGATGTGTCCACTAGTTCCTGTTTCCTGTATTCCTAGAGCTGTCCTACTCTACTTTTCCTTCAGTTATATGATTTACTCTGCATCTATTCCAAAATTGTTTTTCCCCTTTAATCAGCCAGAGTTAGTGTCTGTTAATTTTAATTAAAAACTCTCAACTAATATGATCCACATTACATTGAATCAACAAGTCATCTGTGTAAGGCTGTCCTGCAGCTTGACGCCTTTTGCAACCTCTCAACTACAGGCCTGTTCTCTGTGCCGTCGCAGTCCTGGAAGCCCAGCTGAAACAGTTTAACTTGTTCTGAAAAGCAGGGCCAGAATGCAGTGACAGGCTAGAAATGAGATGAGTCAACCTAGTCAAAAAGTTAAAATTTTAATGAGAGATGAAGCTGTAGCCTGGTTTATGATGGCACCAGAAACTGGTCAGGACCATTCTGTCAAACCCTAAGACATTCATTTAAAGATGAGACAATCTAGAGAACTGAGGGTGGGGGGTATGGTTGCAGAGATACAGATCTATAACACAGCTCTGAGCCTGGCCCCAAAATTAAGCCTTGTCTAACAGGGCATAGCAAGCCCCACACTGGAGCTGGGATACTTGCCCTGTTGGTCACAGCTTTCAGGACCAGCCTCGTTGTCTGGAGACACGGTGACTGACCACCTGAAAGGGGAGCACTATACAGCTTATGCCAAACACCTTGCAAGAATGTGAGGGACTTCCTTGATGGTCCAGTGGTTAAGGCTGTGCTTCCAATGCAGGGGGCATAAGTCCAATGCCTGGTCGTGGAACTAAGATCCCAAATGCCTGTGTGTCCAAATAAATAAGTAAAATTAAAAAAAAAAAAAAAAAGAATGTAAGGGAGTCTACGACTAGAGACTGTGGCTGGGTTATTCCCAACACCCTGGATACTGCTCTGCTCTGAAACTAACTGTGAGGAGATTAACTCAGATTTCATTGCAGCTGTCTACTCCATGGGCTCATTTCTCTCTCAGTCTGCAATATAAAAGACCTTGGAAATGGCAATGTAAGCCAGAGGCATCTTACATAATATCAAATTCTTACCTACATTGAAAATTGTCCAGAAGTCTCAAACATTATTTCATCATCTTGGTTCTTATCACATACTATTCTAAAATGCAATGTGTTATTCATATTATCCACTAAGGCCCCTCCAGGAAAGAGTTTTATAAGAAACCCTATAAATGCCAAGAGTTCCATAGGTATGCCGAGAATAAAATGAGGCCAGTAGTGACTAGGTTCTCCAGCTCCTGGCCATTAAAACATGTTAACTTGACCAGGATGACAACTATTCAGTTCAGTTCAGTCCCTCAGTCATGTCCAACTCTATGTGACCCCATAAACTGTAGCACGCCAGGCTTTCCTGTCCATCACCAACTCAAACTCATGTCCATTGAGTCAGTGATGCTATTACAAGTTAATATAAAATATTTAAATATATTCAAATTGATGTAAGAGAAAATAATTACTTCTCAGAAATCTAGAAGTATTTACTTACAACAGAACTTTCCATTTATAAACTTTCAAAAGTATAAAGCTATGTCTCAGTCAACTTAGCTCATCAGCAAAAGATGTTATTAGCTGTTGCATGAATAGTATCTTTTGGGACTTAGGAACAAGTAGACTTTTGGAACTTATCTGTTGGTAACTTAAGAATTTCTGTAGTATTTTTGGAGAACACAAGGTTTTCTTTCCAAATTGGCTAGGTTCTGGGATTCCAGATGAATCCCTGAAAAAAAAAAAAGGAATACTTTATTTCCACAGTCTACAGAAAGCTACAAAAGCTGAGACTCAGATGGGACCTTAGCAATCATTTAGATTACATTTCACCATTTTAACAAAGGTCAAACTGCATGTGCGGGCCAGTTAGGAAGTAGTTACTTGATATAAGTCACATAGCTGATCGGTGGCCTGGCTAAACTGAGAGCACAGATTATCTGACTTAAGTCCAGTGCTTGTTTCACTACACCAAGTGCTTTAAAAACAAAGCTACTAAATTCTCATTCATCCCATTCAACATGCATTTATAAAACACATCTGATATGCCAGGAGCTGGTCTATGTAGGCATAAAATGATAAATACAAATATAATTAAGTTCCTTCAAAAAAAAAAGGGAAAAAAGTTGCTTTCTAAAAGTGCCTCTTGATGTTTTAGCATTAATACATTTTCACACTGTGGTAAAGGCAAGAGAACTGAGGCAAAAGATAAATAAATGTGTACAATCATATCAACAATAATGATTCAACAGTATGTGAATTGTTTTGCCAGCAATAGGGGCTATTTTCAGTCAGCTAACAAGTAAGCCCTAGAAACCATTATGACGTCTGCTTCTGGTCCAGAAGTGAGGCCTTCATTCTTGCCTAGGATGGAAAAAAGGGAACCTGAACACATGACTACTCTGTACACTGTCTCCAAACAGAAATACACTCTCTAGACTAATCCATGAGAAGAAAGCACCATTTCACTGAAAAGATCTGGGAGGGGGTTGGTCTCCTTGGAACTATGTTGAAGGGACCATGGCTGTAAAGATGAGGGTAGTATTGCTGCCTCGGAAATCAAAATGGCTAAAATGTACTGACTGCTAACACTTAATTGCTTCCTCAGTAATAATCATAGCTTCACAGGCATGGTTTCATTTAATCCTTACAACACCCCTCTGAGATAGAGGCATCAGGATTACCTCCTTTTCGTGGAAGACTTAAGTAACTTATTGAAGGTCACCAGCTGGTGAGGTGGAGAAGGCAATGGCACCCCACTCCAGTACTCTTGCCTGGAAAATCCCATGGATGGAGGAGCCTGGTAGGCTGCAGTCCATGGGGTCGCTAGGAGTCGGACACGACTGAGCGACTTCACTTTCACTTTTCACTTTCATGCATCGGAGAAGGAAATGGCAACCCACTCCAGTGTTCTTGCCTGGAGAATCCCAGGGACAGGGGAGCCTGGTGGGCTGCCGTCTCTGGGGTCGCACAGAGTCAGACATGACTGAAGTGACTTAGCAGCAGCAGCTGGTGAGGGGCAGAGTAGGGATTTAAACCCAAGGAATCTTCAGATTGAAGGACTGGCTACAGCCCTGAGCCCCCACAGGAGGGGAAGTACACTCCTGGGATTCCAGAACCTGGTCCCGGCAGCTGGGAAAGCTCCACCTATGTCTCAGCCATGCTGAGGTCCAAATCAGAGGTTTTGAGAGGAGAGAAAAAAAGAGGGAAGGGACTGTCTGAAAAAAAGACAGGAGAGGCCTACTGACCTCTAAGTCAAAGCCACAGGCCTTGGAGGATGTGTATCTCTCTGTCCTGATACTCTGCCTCTGACCGACTTGGGTCAAGGAGGCATTACTGTACTGTGATAGGTATTTACATGCCTGGAAAAATCCCAAAGATGCCTCCAACATTTCTGAATTAAAGTCCTTGATGACTCCATCAAAGATCCATTAGGTATGGCCAGCACCTTCTATAGTGCCTACCATATTAATAGGGCACAATAAACATTTCTAGAAGGAAAGGGGGAAGTGAAGGTTAAAAAAACTAGAAAAGATTCTCAAAAAATTTATCAGAGCCCTAGCTCAGTGACAGAACATTGGCCTGGGAGTCAGGAGACTTGGGTCCTACCCAGTTCTAAAACTAGATGTATAAAACTGATGAAACAGAAACACTACATTAAATCCAATCCAGCAACAGACTGAAAAATCAGACTGCTAATTTCGAGGAAAAGTGGAGGGAAAAAAAAGAGTAAGTCTCTTAAACATACTCACTACTATATTTAAAATATAGATAACCAACAAGGACCTACTGTGTAGCACAAGGAACTTGACTCAATATGTAATAACTTAAGTGTTAGTAGCTCAGGTGTGTCCGACTCTTTGAGACCCCATAGACTCTAGCCTACCTCGCTCCTCTGCCCATGGAATTCTCCAGGCAAGAATACTGGACTGGGTAGCCATTTCATTCTCCATGCTATCTTCCTGACCCAGGGATCAAACCTAGGTCTCCCACATTGCAGGCAGATTCTTTACCATCTGAGTCACCAGGGAAGCTCCCCAATATAAAAAAAATTTTTTTTAATAAAATAATACTTAATCTCTCTGGCCCTCAGCTTCCTCATTTATAAAATGGGTTGATAAGATGATCTATAAAGGAGACAATATGTAAAGCAGTCTTGTACAATGGCTGGCCTAGAAGAGGCTTTTAACTTAATGTTTACTGATACGATACTTTTCATCTTTTAAACTCCATTCTGTCATTTAACTTGGCCTCCTTATCTTACACATGAGGAACTTAAAATATGGAGAAGTTAAGTGGCAAGAACAATACAATTGTTATTAATTAATTAACTTTAGAACAGTTAGAACTGGACATGGAACAACAGACTGGTTCCAAATAGGAAAAGGAGTAGGTCAAGGCTGTATATTGTCACCCTGCTTATTTAACTTATATGCAGAGTCACCATGAGAAACGCTGGGCTGGAAGA
>NW_011494811.1:3539434-3539765 GCF_000754665.1 Bison bison bison
GTACACCATGAGAAACGCTGGGCTGGAAGAAGCACAAGCTGGAATCAAGATAGCTGTTGAGAAATATCAATAACCTCAGATATGCAGATGACACCACCCTTATGGCAGAAAGTGAAGATGAAGCCTCTTGATGCAAGTGAAAGAGAAGAGTAAAAAGTTGGCTTAAAGCTCAACATTCAGAAAACGAAGATCATGGCATCTGGCCCCATCACTTCATGGGAAATAGATGGGGAAACAGTGGAAATAGTGTCAGATTTTATTTTTTGGGCTCCAAAATCACTGCAGATGGTGATTGCAGCCATGAAATTAAAAGACACTTACTCCTTGGAAG
>NW_011494811.1:3539865-3558875 GCF_000754665.1 Bison bison bison
ATTTTATTTTTTGGGCTCCAAAATCACTGCAGATGGTGATTGCAGCCATGAAATTAAAAGACACTTACTCCTTGGAAGGAAAGTTATGACCAACCTAGATAGCATATTCAAAAGCAGAGACATTACTTTGCCAACAAAGGTCCGTCTAGTCAAGGCTATGGTTTTTCCAGTGGTCATGTATGGATGTGAGAGTTGGACTGTGAAGAAAGCTGAGCGCCGAAGAATTGATGCTTTTGAACAGTGGTGTTGGAGAAGACTCTTGAGAGTTCCTTGGACTGCAAAGAGATCCAACCAGTCTATTCTGAAGATCAGTCCTGGGTGTTCTTCGGAAGGACTGATGCTAAAGCTGAAACTCTAATACTTTGGCCACCTCATGTGAAGAGCTGACTCATTGGAAAAGACTCTGATGCTGGGAGGGATTGGGGGCAGGAGGAGAAGGGGACGACAGAGGATGAGATGGCTGGATGGCATCACCGACTCGATGGATGTGAGTCTGAGTGAACTCCGGGAGTTGCTGATGGACAGGGAGGCCTGGTGTGCTGCGATTCATGAGGTCGCAAAGAGTCGGACTCGACTGAGCGACTGAACTGACTGACTGACACCTAGGACAGCAGTGAAGTTCCCTCAGAAGTGTGGTACCCGCTTTTCTACTCACACTGCTTCAGGACTTGACTGGTACTCTTGTTTCTCTCCTGCTGTCCGTGAGACTTCAAAGTAATGCCACATGATTAATGAGATTCAAAGAAGCCATAGGATCCATGCCACTGCTTTGTTTTTTTAATTTATTTATTTTTTAATTGAAGGATAATTGCTTTACAGAATTTTGTTGTTTTCTGTCATGCTCTGGTGCCACTGTCTTTGAGCAGGACTTATTTCAGGAAAAACCAACAAGGACCTACTGTATAGCACAGGGAACTCTGCTCAATGTTATGTGGTAGCCTGGATGGGAGCAGAGTTTGGGGGAGAATGGATACATGTATATATATATATATATATATGTATATATGGTGAGTCCTTTTACTGTCTGCTTGAAACTATCACAACATTGTTAATCAGCTAATATAAAATAAAAACTTTTTAAAAGGACTCATTTTAAAACACTTAAAGAGAACAGAGTTATATATATATAACCTTCAGAGATGGAAATTCTAGACATTTCTCATAGTCTACTCCAGTTTTGCTTCTTAGTAGATACTTCCTTATATCCACTCCCAATCCTTCACACTGCAGTTTAAGCCTCTTGTGTTATTTTCAGGTGAGATGGAAAACACGTGTCATTATTTTCTGCTAAGCATGTTCATGGACGCAAAGATTGCTATTAAACTGTCTTTTATCCTCTTTTCTTTCCAAGCTGACTAATCCCAGTTTCTTTAAATTCCCTCATACTTCTTCTTCCCCAATCCTTTAATCACCTTTGTGGCTGAACTCTCAGCTACCTCGAGACTCAACTCCTCCCCGTTAATTACAAATCACAGAACTGAGCACAATTTCCTACTATGGTTCTGAATGCGGACTAGCAAGCTGATTGTGTCATAGTTCCTACAGGAAGGTTCCCTAAATTAGCATTCCAAGACCATGCTTTGGTTTGTAAAACTAGAGCACCCTAATTTAGGGTAAAAGTAAATTATCCTTCATAGCAAACTTAAACTGGCTATCTCCCAACTCTCAACATGCTTCTATCTACTCTCCTCCAAGCAGTTAGGGAGAACTACCTTGGAAGAATACAGGAAAAACATAAGAAAGTATCAACAGGTTAGCTGAACAGGAATCCTAAAATGTGTATCAAATGTAAATATAAGGAGATTTGGGTTTTGTGCATCACTGTTTTTATATTGACACAGATAGTTCAGTGGCATATAAGAAGTAATGAGTTGCTGGAACACAGTTTAGTTACCATACACTGTTCCTGCAGTGTTTTCTCCTTCTTTGCACAATTTTTCTAAATTCAGAATATTTTAGGAAAAAGAATTTTTATAAATTGCACAGTGGCGTGTCTAAATGCTTTTTTCTCTAACAGACAAACTTATCTCCTATGTTCTCTGTCAGTACCACTGAGGCTCAAAATGAAACTGGCTTTTTCAGATGTCTTTTGTTGTTTACATGAAGAATTAAGATCACAATAGTATGAGCCATAGATTAACATCAACTTAATGAATATTTGTCACATGCCTGCTGTGCACACACTAGGTGCTTAGAGATTGGGAAAGAATATTGAAAAAAAACAAAACACATATAAACTTGGAAGGTTCTCCAAAGGAGATGACATTTAAGGAGGACCTTGAGGAGTGAGCAGGATTTTGACCCCACACTCAAGCCGAAGGCACATCCACTAAGCACAGGAAGGCAGGATGGCATTCCTGACACAGCTACTGGCACACTGGCCAAGGGAGTCATTGGGAAAGAACCGAACTGGATGCTGGAGACACGTTATTTTTACAGTAAATGTTCCAACTAAAAGTCATCCAAGTACCGTTCACGCAGTCACGCCATTTCAGTGCAATCTCAGTTAGTGAGTAAACAACTAATTAACACAACAGGCTTCGTGCAGGATGGACACTACGTAAAAAGGAGACGGTTTAAAAGGCCAGGCAATCCAGGGAAACAAAGTCATTTGCCTTTTATGGTTTCCATAATTTCACTCACTATGGTTTCACAATCTTTCTTCATTCCACAGTGGGATCATTTGGTCCCACTTGGCAAACACGAGGCTTCTCTGTCTGTGCATGTGTGTTTCTCAGCAAGAAGAAGAAGAAGAACAACAACAACAAAAATGTGGCTGAGGTTGATTTGTAATTTTTTAACTGTGGCTTTGAATCATGGATGATATCAGCACAGCTCCAGAAATTGGGTTTGTCAGTTAAGCCTCCCTCCCTGCCGGCTAAGCAGCGGAGCATGAAACATGAACCATAAAGAAACAACGACAGGGCTCAGGGGTTATTTATTGTTGTTCTTCAGATACATCTCCATGACAGAATGGAAAATGGTCAACTGAGAATCCAAACGGTATTTGCATCCAGCTCAAGATAATGTCTTAGGGTATGCTTTTCTTTTCTCCTTCTTTCTTTTTCTTTAATTTTGAAAATTGGTTAGCAAAGGAGAAGGAAAATGGTTGAGAAATGTCTGAGAAAGGTTTGGCAGAATGGAGTGTGTGGCTTAACTAGCCAGTAGGAAGGAGTTTTGAGTTTATCATGGCAGAATTCTCAATTCACATCCTCTTTACAACTAGACAGGCTTGTAGGTTTGTGCTCATCTCCTCAATAAGTTGGGGGAGTTAAGAGCACTGAATGGGAGATGGTGAACTGGGATGACGTATATGGATGTATGTGGTCACAGGCCCACACATTTGTGTGTGTGCCCTTTCAATAAAAATGAAAAACTATAGAATAAAATGCCAGTTCACTAGACATTTATGAAAAACGTGTATATTCTGGATCAAACTTTGGTGAGGAAGGCTAAGAGTAATGAGAAAAGGACCCTGTCTTGGTGGGAATCCTGAACTACAGGAGAAAGAGGAAGGTAAATGTATTCACTTGGATGGGGGAGGCGGAGTTCCTATGCCCCTAAATTGTGACTTGGGCAGCTATGTGGACCAGGATTTTCCACTAACAAAAATGGGAAAACTGTGAGAGATGGTCATTGTGGAAAGAAAGACTAGCAGCCCAGACCTGGGCGTTCTGAGCTGCAGGCGGCTACACAACATCGAGTAGATATCCAGCAAACACTTGGACACAGGAGCTCGAGCGTAGGGGGAAGTCTGGGCTGGAAGTAGAGCTCTGAGACTGGTCGGAGTGTGGGTGGATTTCATAAGCATAAATAAGAGATCGCCCAGGGAGAACACGCAGTGAGAGGCAAACCAAGGCTGGCATCTAGAATGCTGTAACAGGCAGCGATTTAGTATATACCTCCCTGGGGTGGCCACTCCATGCAGTCATTTCATGTGGTACTTCCAGGCATAGAGGAGAAGGAGACGGGAGTCCCAGCCCTCCCGGAGACTGTTTTATGGGCATCTGAGTAAGACACACTTCTTTCTTGATATCAGTGGTACCTCCTCTACGCGTGTGCATGCTGTCAGTTCAGAAGTGCCCAACTCCGCAACCCCATGGACTGTAGCCCACCAGGTTCTACACTGTCCCTCAAAATTTACTAAAGTGAAATAGAAAATATTATTTTGTACTTTCTATGCCTTTCCAATATGTTTCCCTAAGCTTTTCATTTTGTTCTTAAATGCACATCCAGGCATTATTAAGGGCTTCCCTGCTGGCTCAGACAGTAAAGAATCTGCCTGCAATACAGGAGACCTGGGTTCAGTCCCTGGGTCAGGAAGATTCCCCTGGAATGGCAACTCACTCCAGTAATCTTGGCTGGAGAATTCCATGGACAGAGGAGCCTGATGGGCTACAATCCATAGGATTGCAAAGAGTCCAACATGACTGAGCAACTAACACTTTAACTTTCACTTTTCGGGTATTATTTGGAAGGACTTTACAGATTGTTTCATTTAGACATCACAATGACTATACAAGGTTGACATTACTACTCCATTTCACAGATATAACAGTTAGGATACAGCTGCTGCCAAATAGCACAGCCAAGACACAAAGCCAAATGTGTCTATGTTCACAAGAGTAAATCCACGTTCTTTAAAAAGTTTTTAAAAAATATTTATTTGGCCATGTTGGGTCTTAGTTGTGGCATGTGGGATCTTTGTTGGGTCATTTGGGATCTTTCCTTGCAGCACATGGATTCTCTAGTTGCAGCATGCCAGCTCTCTAGTTATAGTGCTCAGGCTTAGTTGCTCCATGGCATGTGGGATCTTAGTTCCCCAACCAGGGATGGGCAGATTCTTAACCTCACTGGACCACAAGTAAGTCCCAATCCATGCTCTTTTAAAAGTCCTCATGTTCTGTATGTCCACTCCTCATGAAGAGGGAACAAATGATCACCATCAGCAACAGGAGGGAGGTTTTGTAAAAACTGAGCAGCTGCTATCAAACACGCTAATCCATCCTTACCTACTCCCAGGACCAGTGAGTTAGCATGCTTTGAGAAGTGCTCTTCTCTAAGACTGTTTAGTAAATGCCCAAACTTGTGAGGGATGAGAATCTGACAAATGAGAAGGGACTTGTTGTATCCATCATATAATGAACATGTCTGTTTAAAAAATGAAACAAGTCATGTTTGATGTAGGTTTATGTAGCTTGTGAATAATACTGTGTTGAGCAGTAAAATTAGGAATTCAAAAGAATCTTATAAAACTGAAGAATAAAGAATTGAAAAGCTAAATAAGATTCAAAACCTCAAATCTGACAGAGTATCCTGAGGGAGGAAGAGAATAGACTATATGACATTAATATAACTCTGAGTTTAACAACTATGCAAGAATAAGCAAAATATGGTGTATCCATGCAATGGAATATTATTCATCCATAAAAGGAATGAGGTTCTGATTTATGCTACAGAGTGGGAGAAACTTGAAAATATTATGCTAAAAGTAAGAAGTCAGACACAAAAGGCAACATACACTTTTATACGCAATGTCTAGAATTTGCAGAGAGTAGGTTAGTGATGGACAGCAGCAGTGGGGGAGGGGGACTAGAGAGTATTTTAAGGTAAGCAAGTGGGATAGATAGAAAGACATGTTATGGACTAGATGAAGTCCAACTGGGTTTATGTTGAAGTCAACTTTTTTGGGATAATTTCAGCTTCCTATTGTTTTCCTCTATAAGTCATCCTTATGGGAGAAAAAAAAAATGACCAAATTCTCTTGCTGCAGATGAACTCAGAAGCTCTGATACACAAGACTCAGGCGTTCTGTCAAAAACACTGATGCTGGGACTTTTAGCTACTTAGAAGTTCCCATTCTCTTTACTAATATTTCCAGAATTTTCTAATTTTCCCCTAATTCTGAAAATTTCTCTGCTGTCAGCCTTATCTCTGCCCAACCAGTCTGTCAGACTGGAGAATTTTTCTCATTCACCTCTTGCCAGACTTTGTGCTTCACGGAATCCCTTCTGCTCCCCTCCATGGTAACTGGATAATCAAATATCAATATTCCAAGTTGTGCCTTGATAAAATATATATAGCCCACTCACTAATACATCATATTTTCATACTGAAAATTCCACAAAATCAAGCTTTTGGATTATATTAGCTACATACATTTTCAACATAGAACTATGAATTTTCTGATATAATTAGGGCAACTTTGCACAGCTCTTAACTATATGCTTTTTATCTCTGAAGAGAGATCAATACACTCATGTCATAAATATACATTTGCAATTTGTCTCTTGATTAAATAGATCATGCCATATTAATAGCACTCATACTCAGGTAATAGCAAAACTAAGTCATCCCTTACAAATTGGCATACTTTCCAATAAGCACCTATTTCCTCAGTGTCCATCTTCAGAGTATCATAAATAATACTGGCAGCCACATAAACTAACACAAAATGCACTGCTAACTCCAGCAATACTGAATAGAAAGCACACATCCCACCTTACTGAAGCCAGAATCAAAGTTAGACCAGAAATGAATCAGGAAATATTATAATCTTTTTCCTAACCCCTATACTAACTTGGAAGTGAGGTAGGGGTGTATGTGGAGGGGTAACATCAAATACTCTTTACAAGTCAGAACAGAACAGGTCTTAAAATTGTTTTTGGCTCCACTGCCTTTGGGTTGGCTCCTGAAACAGAAGTCAAGCTGTGACTTACAGGGTTATATTAATTTTCCTTACACTGCTTAATTTTAGTAGCATAGTTTCCACATACTCTAATTTCTTGTTTTCAGTGTTGTCTGACATGTCTTGTAAATAGTGTGAAGCTGGTTTAACTGCACAACATTAAAGTTATATCCCCATTAGGTCTATAACCTAAAGACCCGCCACTTATAGATAAGGAGTAGTTCTGACCTCTGGGAACCACTGAGAATTATGGAGAAATCCAACAAGGCCTTCTTACTTTTTAAAATTAACCTTCAACAAGAAGGCTTTGCTCATGTCTACAAAGTTGTCCTTTCAAAATTAGGTAGACAAACACTTAACACTCCAGATCCTGAGTCTTCCACAACTTCCTCTGTTTTAGAAAAACATTCAACATAGGTGCCCAACTCTCTGCACCACATTTTGTAGGTCCCATTCCTCCACAGAGACTATGAAAATGGAGTTTATTTCAAATTTAATTTAGCCCAGAGCCACACAGTCCCACCAGGTAAAAAATCTTGTGATCATCACTCCAGGGCAGGGATGGTATATTTCTGATGTTCAGAACAGATGCCAGTCATACTTCAGACAGTGCGTCTGAGTGTCTGCTCATTAATACAGCAGTTCTTGTGCCCTTCGTGGGCTATGACGCCAACTCCCAGTGATGGAAGCTAAACCCACTTCCCCTGTCCCACACAGCCCTATCACAAAATACTGACTCACTAAAACAGCAGTTATGTTCTTGATCAAGGGACCTTTTACAAAGGATCACTTTCTGTAAAAGAGCATTTAATCAACCACAAATGATATGCCTTTATACTGTGTAGAAAAAAAGTCTCTGAAGTTTCCATATTACTGATAATCTGAGATTCTAAGTTGGAGGCTTTTAGAAAGGAGAAATGAAGAATGATCTGAAGGCAGCAATGAGGAAAAGGATGATGCCGACCCCACATCCAGGGCTCATGGTAGGAGACTATGGAAAATAACTGCCATCAACTAAGAGGGCAGCAGGCTTAGACACAGGAGAAGCAAAGTTCTCCTAGAGTTAGAAGGGGAAAGGAGTGCTCCAAGAAGAGGCTGAGGATATAGGATGCCAGATTTTGCTGATGTCAGTTTCTGAACTGTAGGGACACAGGACTTGGCAGGGAGATGAAGAAGGGGTGGAAGAGAGGAATGAGAGTTTGGGAGATAAAGGGTTTCCTACAAGTTGGGCTCCTTGTGACATCTACACAGTAATCGAAGCACAATGAAATCAGATCTGTGTTACTAGAGGCAGAGATTGATGGCCAGGCTGAGAGTGGGGTCAGAGAGGGATGATCACCTGGGTTCCCCTTGACTCCTGATAACGGAGTATCCAATGAAGTTAAGTAAAAGTGAATCTTGTTCAAGTGCATATACCCCCTCTTGATTCCTGATGATGTAGAATGGGATACATAAATCCATACCACAGAGCAATATACATTTAATTTTTTTTCTGTGTAATTTTAAATTTAATTTTATGGCACCAAAAAGATGGAGAAACAGCTAAGATAATGGAAGCTAGATGGCATTCTTTGAGAAGATTTTGGGAAACATTTTGGGGGGGTCTTAAGGATAGTTCATGGCTTAGGGAAACTGATTTAGGTATGTTTGATAGAATGCCCTCTTAAACTTTTCTAAGACATCGTGGTAAAAATCACCTCGGGAAAGTTATAAAATCTCCTTAAGATTCAGTTCCCTTATCTGTCAAGTGGTTGGAAGTGGGGAAAAGGCTAATAACACTTATTTCCTAAGGCTTTTATGAGGATTAAATGATGTAAAAATGTTTAAGAAAAAAAAGTAAATGATGCAAGCACAGCACCAACCAGAGAGTACATGCCCGATAAACACTTAATTACCTTTTTCATTTGTTCTTTACAACAAACCCATGATTCAAGTGCTATCTCCATTTTAAAATGCAGAAACAAATTTGTAGTGAGGTTGAGAAACTCATTCCTTTAGGAAGAGGCTGAGCTGGGATTTTTAACTCTGCTGAAAACTGATGCCAAAGTTCCTTCTGTTCAATCTGTTGTCTCTCCTGTTTGTTGGTCTACTACAGAGTATCAGAACTTACTTCCCCCAAGTTGGTTGAAAAACATGCTGCCTCTACAGATGTCAAACCGAGTAGAACAGATGTACCTGGTTCAGGTTAACATATGAATCACCCTCAGACAAGAAGCACCTGCATTAAATGATGGTGATGGTGAAGACGAAGATTATGAAGAGAACATCAGGCACTTAAAAACCCATAAGAGCCTGAGATTCTCTTTGGTTCTGAGTGAGTTCCTTTATGTGATAAGGGCAAAATTTGGCTCAGTTTTCATTTGCTTCCTCTTTTGTTCAGAAGCTAAGTTGTGTTCAACTTGTTATGACCCCAGGAACTGCAGAACGCCAGGCTTCTCTGTCCTCCACAATCTCCTGGAGCTTGCTCAAATTCATGTCCATTGAGTTGGTGATGCCATCCAACCATCTCTCCTCTGCCACCCCCTTCTGCTCCTGTCCTCAATTTTTCCCAGCATTAGGGTCTTTTCCAATAAGTTGGCTCTTCGAATCAGGTGGCCAAAGTACTGGAGCTTCAGCTTCAGCATGAGTCCTTCCAATGAGTATTTCATGGTTGATTTCCTTTAGGATTGACTGGTTTGATCTCCTTGCAGTCCAAAGCACTTTCAAGAGTCTTCTCCAACACCACAATTGGAAAGAATCATTTCTTTGGTGCTCAGCCTTCTTTATGGTCCAACTTTCAAATCCATACATGACTACTGGAAAAACCATACCTTTGACTATACAGGCCTTTGTCAGCAAAGTGATGTCTCTTTTTTAATATGCTCTCTGGATTTGCGATAGCTTTCCTTCCAAGGAGCATTTTTTAATTTCATGGTTGCAGTCACCATCTACAGTGATTTTGGAGCCTAAGAAAAGAAAAATATGTCACTGCTTCCATTCCCCTTCTATTTACCATAAAGTGATGGAACAAGATGCCATGATCATAGTTTTTTAAATGTTGAGTTTTAAGCCAGTTTTTCCACTTTCCTCTATTACTCTCATGAAGAGGCTCTCAGTTCCTCTTCGCTTTCTGCCACCAGGGTGAAGTCATCTGTATATCTGAGGTTGTTGATATTTCTCCCGGCAGTCTTGATTCTAGCTTGTCATTTATCCAGCCCAACACGTTGCATGATGTATTCTGCATATAAGTTAAATAAGCAGGATGTCAATATACAGCCTTGTCATATTCCTTTCCCAATTTAGAACCAGTTCATTGTTCCATGTTTGGTTCTAATGGTTGCTTCTTACCCCACATACAGGTTTCTGAGGAGACAGGTAAGGTGGTCTGGTACTCCCATATCTTTTAAGAATTTCCCCCAGTTTGTTGTGATCCACACAGTCAAAGGTTTCAACATAGTTAATGAAGCAGAAGTAGATGTTTTTCTGGAATTTCCTTGCTTTCTCTATGATCCAACGAATATTGGCAACCTGATCTCTGGCTCCTCTCCTTTTTCTCCACCAAGCTTGTACATCTCAAAGTTCTCAGTTCATATACTGCTGAAGTCAACTTGAAGAATTTTGAGCATCACCTTACTAGCATTTGAAATGTGTGCAATTTTATGGCAGTATGAACATTGTTTGGTACTGCTCTTCCTTGAGATTGGAATGAAAACTTACCTTTGCCATTCTTGTGGCCACTGCTGAGCTTTCCAAGTTTGCTGACATATTGAGTGCAGCACTTTAACAGCACCATCTTTTAGGATTTGAATAGCTCAACTGGAATTCCATCACCTTCACTAGCTTTGTTCATAGTAACACTCCCCAAGGCCCACTTGACTTCACACTCCAGGATGTCTGGTTCTAGGGGAGAGACCACACCATTGTGGTTATCTGAGTCATTAAGACCTTTTTTGATACAGCTCTTCAGTACATTCTTGTGCATTCTTGCCACCTCTTCTTAATATCTTCTGCTTCTGTTAGGTCCTTGCTGTTTCTGTCCTTTATTTTGCCCATCCTTGCCTGAAATGTTCCCTTGGTATCTCCAATTTTCTTGAAGAGATCTCTAGTCTTTCCCATTCTATTGTTTTCTTCTATTTCTCTGCCTTGTTCACTTAAGAGGGCCTTTTTATCTCTCCTTGCTATTCTCCGGAAGTATGCATTCAGTTGGGTATATCTTTCCCTTTCTCCCTTGTCTTTTGCTTCTCTTCTTTCCTCAGCTATTTGTAAAGCCTCCTCAGATACCCACTGTCCTTCTTGCATTGCTTTTTCTTAGGTTTTGATGGTTTTGGTCACTACCTCCTGTACAACATTACAAACCTCCATCCATAGTTCTTCAGGCACTTCATCTACCAGATCTAATTTCACCTCCACTATATAATCCTAAGGGATTTGATTTAGGTCATACATAAATGAAACCTAAAGAAAGTTCTTTTCCCTACTTTCTTCAAATTAAGCTTGAATTTTGCAATAAGGAGCTCATGATTGGAGCCACAGTCAGCTCCAGGTCTTGTTTTTACTGACTGTATAGAGCCTCTCCATCTTTAGCTTCAAAGAACATAATCAATCTGATTTCAGGACTGACCATCTGGTGATGTCCATGTGTAGAGTCATCTCTTGGGTTGTTGGGAAAGGGTGTTTGCTATAACTAGTATATTCTTTTGACAAAACTCTGCTAGCCTTTGCCCTGCTTCATTTTGTAATCCAAGGCCAAACTTGCCTGTTACTCCAGGTATCTCCTGACTTCCTACTTTTGCATTCCAATTCCCTATGATGAAAAGGACATTTTTTTTGGTGTTAGTTCTAGAAGATGTTGTAAGTCTTCACAGAACTGGTCAGCCTCAGCTTATTTGGCATTAGTAGTTGGAGCATATACTTGAATTGTTGTCATCGTGAATAGTTTGCCTTGGAAACAAAGAAGAGTTCATTCTGTCATTTTTGAGGTTGCACCCAAGTACTGTATTTCAAACTCTTCTGTTGACTATGAGGTCTACTCCATTTCTCCTAAGGGATTCTTGCCCGCAGTGGTAAATACAATGGTCATCTAAATTAAGTTCGCCCATTCCCATCCATTTTAGTTCACTGATTCCTAAGATGTCGATGTTCAATCTTGCCATCTCCTGCTTGACCATGTTCAATTTACCTTGATTCAAGGACCTAACATTCCTATGTAATATTGTTCTTTACAGCATCGGACTTTACTTTCACCACTAGACACATCTACAGCTGAGTGTCATTTCTGCTTTGGCCCAGCTGCTTCATTCTTTCTAGGGCTATTAGTAATTGCCCT
Organism: Bison bison bison; assembly: GCF_000754665.1. Taxonomy (NCBI): domain Eukaryota; kingdom Metazoa; phylum Chordata; class Mammalia; order Artiodactyla; family Bovidae; genus Bison; species Bison bison. The sequence goes on from NW_011494811.1 coordinate 3,551,859, forward strand.
CCACTATTCCCCAGCAGCATACTGGACACCTTCTGACATAGAAGGCTCATCTTCCAGTGTCACATCTTTTTGCCTTTTTATACTGTTCATGGGGTTCTTGTGGCAAGAATACTGGAGTGGGTTGTCATTTCCTCCTCCAGCGGACCACATTTTTCCAGGACTCTTCACTATGACCTGTCCATCTTGGGTGGCCCTGCACAGCATGGCTCGTAATCTCACTGAGTTACACAAGCCCCTTCAGCACAACAAGGCTATGATCCATGAAGGGGTTTCCTCTTTATACGTCGTAAAGAACCAATGTTAATGAAAACCAGTGAAGCAGCTGCAGTATATACATAGGAAAAAATGTGCTGAGCAGTCTAAAGACATAGATTCTGGCCTGATGGAGGTTCCTGAGTAGCCAGATGGCCTTGGGCAGGTTCATAACCTCTCTGATGGTAATAATCTACTGATTATGAGCCTGGATTTCAGAACCAAAAGCCCGAGATTTGATTCTGGTTCTTCTGCTTACTACTGTGTGACCTTGAGCAAATCACTCTCTGAGCCACAGCTTCCCCATCTCAAAATGGAGATAATAATACCTAATTTGTCGAACTATTATTAATAAGAATTAAATAAAGTATTGCAGGTAGTTGGCACAGAGTTGGCTTTCAGAAAATAACTAATTATTACCACCACCAATTTCATAGTTTCACATTCTCTGTTTCTGAAATGAGGCAATAATATCTATCTTGCCTCCTGTGTTCTATCTTCCAGATAGTATTATTTGTGATGATTATCATACGTGAAATAATAGCATTTGGGAAAATGTAAAAGACCATATAAGAATATGGGGTTATTATGAGGATAACTCAAGAGAGAATTGAATATACTATCCCTGACATCTGAGCTGACAGAGAGGATTAATCTTGACATTTTTTGAAAATGATAACTACGTCCTAAAGGTCCCTAAATATCTAGCTGAGAAAAACAAAATGTTCTTCAGGTTCTCAGAACTCCAAGGTCTTTTTTTCGTAATATATTTGGAACCCCTAAGGGATCATTTAACTCATTGTATAAACGCAAAACAACAACAATAAAGTGGAAATCAAGGGAAAGATGGTTTCACAGATTGCCCACAAAACAGGGAAATAGTTACTACAGCACAATGCAATAAAGAGGCTTACAAATTGAGTCCTAGGGGAAGGCTACAAGTTCTGTTTGTTGCATGTGGATATCAGTGGCCAGAAGCTGGCTTCTTCTATTCTGTGAAATGCCATGTACATAAATTTCTAGACTGTCATTCCCTTTAATTCAAAACACTGGTGAACAAACAGCAGAAGCAAAGCCACGTCCAAAACATGACCGCCGCAACACTCAGGACATCGGCCGTCTCTTGTTGCTTAAACTCAGCCCTTAAACCACCGACTTCCTTAACTCAGAGTTGTTGTTCAGTGTGTGTCATAAATTATCTCAGAGAATCTTAGGCACGGGGTCTTAGAAATCTTCTATCCCCCACAACTCCCATTGCTGGCAGGATCATCTTCACCCATTCCACACAGAGGCTGGACAGTCCAGGGACAAGGCTGCCCTGCTGGTCTGGTTGCGCTTGGAGCCACAGATGACCAGTCCTGGGGCGAACACAATTCCCTTGCCCTGAGGCTTTCCTGAGGGGCCTCCTGCTAGAGCAACATTTTGGTATTTTTTGCAGCCCCATCCAAGGATTCCAAGAAGGATTTTGGGGCAGATGTGAAATAGGCTACCTTCTCTCTAATTCAGAGTATGGAAGACATTGTTCTTCTTCTTCTTCTTTTTTTTTAATAGATGTTTTTCTGTAACTCTTTTTTTTTTTTTTTTTTTATTTTAGTTTTAAACTTTACATACTTGCTATCAAACTAAGCTCCTGCCTTCTTTTTAGGACTTATCACAATATTTTGCTAACCTAAGTGTGGAACTTTACATCAACTTATGTAAAATTTAGACTCACTGGCTCAGAGAGCTTATTACAATGGTTAAGAGTGTGGGCTTTGGTGTCAGACAACTGGTCCATGTTCCAGCTGTGCCTCTGTGGCTGGAGGACTTGAGGAAATAACATCTCTGTGCTTCTATATCTGCTTATCAAATGGAATATTAATAATGTACAACTCAGAGGGTGACTGTGAGGATTAAATGAGGGAATCCACGGAACACATTTAGCTTTCTGCCTGGCACATGGTAAGCGCTCAATAAATGCATATGTGGTTGTTAGCTGCAAACCTATCCCATCAACCTACACAGATCTTTTTAAATCCGGTCTCTCTTATTGGATGGGTGAGCCATCTCTTTCAACTTTGAGGCCACCATATGTTACACAAACATGTCTTCTCTGCTTTCATCAAAATTTTAAGTGAGAAAATTGGATAGAATAGTATCAGCAAACAGATTCTTTACTGTGATGATCTCCCTCTGGATTGTCATCAATCTAAGCTCAAAACCACTTGGTCACGTTTGTTCAACCAGCTCTGAGTTTACTTAATTAACCCAATGAGACATCAAGGATATAATAAAAATCTCTGCCAAACACTTCAACTCTACTCCATGACATTCCTATAAGCAATCAGATGAAATGTAAAAGAAGGAAACAGGAATGCTTTGCTTTAATGAGCTCATACTGGCTTTTAATAATCATCACAAGGTGTCATTTGCTTTGGTAGTAAGATGAGAGCAGCTCTGTGCAGGGCTCTGAGCCAAGCATTTTACATAGATTATCTAATTTCATCTTCAAAACAACCCTTTGAGGTTGGGGTTATGATGATCTCTCTCCCCTTTTACAGAGAAGGAAAAAGGCTTAGTTCATACATTTTATAAATGGCTGATCAAGCATTCAAACCCAAATCAGACTCTAGAGACTAAATTATCCAAGTATATATTATCTCCCTTTTGTACTAAATGACAACCTAAGACTATACGAACTAACAGCTAGGGTCCAGTTCCAGCCTTGCAGGCCCAGAAACTTGACATTGTCTGTATCCCAGAGTTGACAAGGGTTAGTTCTCACACTTCACCTTAACAAAATTCATAATAAACCAATGCTGCAAACCAGAATGCCAATTTATTGCTTTACAATAGTGATGTATCTGTCACACAGACTAAGATACTCGTAACATTCTGACCAGAGCATTTCCCCCTTCAGACAGTTCTACCTACAGAGGCAAATGATAATCATGAGGTATCATAAAGAGGAGCTTGCTATAGAACTGGAATGTCGAACTGAATTTTCTACAGAGGAAGGCTCTTGCCAGGGGAACTGAGACCTTGAAGACTCCCATTCCTACAGACAGTTGCTGGGGACACAGAGCACAACCAGTGTTCACTCTGGATGCTTCTGATGTTGACTAGCTTCCTTTCTGACACATCTGTGTTTTATTTAGGTTTAATCTTGCCTGCAGAATCCCATGGACAGAGGAGCCTGGTAGGCTCCATGAGGTCGCAGGAGTTGAACACGACTTAGCGACTAAACCACCACCACGCCTGCCAGTCTTTGGCTTAGAGATCATCATTCTCTTTAGATGAATTTCCACATCTTTGCTCTAATCCATTCTCTGATGGCCATATATAAATAGAGAGATATAAATTTACTTCCCAACCAAGTCCTTGAGTAACTCCCACATCTGGTCTAGACTCATAACATAACCAGCTTTGGCCTAAAACCTTTGACTCAGTTAAGAAAAACAGGTGCTCTCCTACTATTTTTTAAATTTTCTTTCTTAGTGTGTGCATGCGTGCTAAGTTGTTTCAGTCGTGTCCGACTCTTTGTGACCCTATGAACTACAGCCCACCAGGCTCCTCTGTCCATGGGATTCTCCAGGCAAGAATATGGGAGAGTAGGTTGCCATGCCCTTCTCCAGGGGATCTTCCTGAAGCAGGGATCAAACCCAGATCTCTAACGTCTCCTGCATTGGCAAGCAGGTTCTTTACTGCTAGCACCACCGGAAAGCTCCCCTTTTTAGTATAGAAATAGGATTTGAGATTTTTTTTTCCTATCTTTTCCTCACAGTGGTTTCACTGGGGACAGGGGAAAGAGAAAGAGCAATGTGATCAGAGAAAAGAAAAAGGACTACTAAGATTCGTTATATAGCCCTGTGTTATTTGTTATAAAAGGCATGAGTTACTTTCATGGTTAAAATTCCAATGCTTTAAAAAAATAAAAGTTATCTCATCTGATAATATAAATTTTCCCTATGATATACCTTCACTGGTAGTCTAGTTTACTCTAAACACCTCCAGTAATGGAAATTCACAGACTCTTGAGGCAATTCATCCCATGTTTGGACAGCTCTGTTAGAACAATCTTCATATTATTCAGTTCAAAATCTGTCTCTGTGTAGCTTCTGCCCACGGCCTTGGTTCTGTCTGTCTCTTGGGCCCCAAAGGACACATCCCATCCTGCTTTCCCTTAGACACCTGGAGGCCTCAGACCAGCTCAGATACTAAGCACAGCATAACCCTACTTGCTTACCTTTTCTTCTGGTTTAAGTATTTTCTAGGGCTTATGAGAAGGATGCTGAAAGATGACAGAACAGGATACGTGCTATGAATGTTTTCTAGACTGTGATTCCTGAGACTAAGCCAGAATACCTTGGAATCCCAAAAATCTGTCATGGAAGAGCTTACTGCCTTGTTATAACACTCTCACTTACAGAAAAAAGCAGGCAGCCAGATGCTGATAAAGGCTCTAAGCCACAGTTCACAGAAAGAGTCCAGTGTACAAGCAGTCAGGCCCTTGAACTAAAAATGAAGTAGTCCTATATGCAAACAAATCAGAGTCACTTGGCATTGGGAGAGGAGGGTGGGTCAGGAGGGTCATAGAGAATGTTCTTGTTGATTTTAGACATTCCTACCTAGGAAATGCACCCCGAGCAATGCTCTCATCCTGACCACAATCCATTAGTCAGAGAAGATCGAGGAAAACAATGCAAATTTTGAAGTGTGGGAACATCACTAACACTGAAGTGAAGCTTGAGAACTTGAAAGTGAAAGTGACTGGAAATGAAGTGAAAGAGTCCAGTGGTGAAGAATGAAATGTGAAAATGAAACAACATTTTCAATGAAGCACACTTCTCATTGCCTTTCATTTAACTCTGTGACTCAAACTGGGAATTCCTGTAACACATTCAGAATCCTAGTGAAGTGAGCTACCTACTCTTTTCTGACAACCTTATCAAAATATCTGGGGAATAACTCATTCCATGTCATTGTGACAATGATCAGAAGAACATCTTTGCTTCTGCAGAGAGCTATGTGGATGACAAAGCACTTTCCCACTTTCTCATTTAACCCTCACACCAACTCTGTGAGGTGGAGATTACTGTCTGTCTGTTACAGGTAAGGAAACTGCTTTAAGTTCAAGGTTTTTTTTCTATGATATTACAGCAGCTGAGGTTGCTATCACAGCCCACCCAGACTTCACCAAAGGCCACCACGACAGACAGGATGATCACTCCACTACCCTTAATTAGCCCGTGTCCTAGTCAACCAAATAAGCGAGCCCGGTTTCTGCAATGATTCATGTCTATCTATGTACCCTACACTGTGTTATCATCCTTAACGTTTTTAAAAGAAAACACAGACATGGATGAGAATGTTTTCAAGATAGTACTATTTATTTGGTCCTGGTGTATCTGATACTGCACACAAATACTGGTCATTTGTTTCAGGCATGCATCTGGTCTCAACTTTTCTAACTAGAGACCTATTCTCAAGATATTCCTAGAGTGTGCTTCACTCAGATTAATACAGCCTGATGAAATTTCAGTGCCAAATAAGGAGAAAGATTATGTGCTACATTCCCTGGAGGTATATTACAGCCTGGCAAGTAGCTTCCTGCAATACCCATTTAAAAAGATTAGCAGGAGGAAGAAAACCAAGGTTACAATAAAAGATTCATTACTAAGAGTTCCCAGTATAATTCCTTTCTTTGAAGCCTAAACATAGTATCTTCTAACATGATGATAATCAAGGCATGAGTATCCCAAGGGCAGTAGATCTCTGAGTGTACTGAACATTTTTCTATCATTTCTCAAAAGCAGATTTAAAGGAACATTCACATGTTTTTAGACTTAAACATTCTTCTTTCTCCTGACTTCAGACCTTTCAAATGTTAAAGAAAAATGAAACGAATAAGACAACAAAGACACTTTTTAAATTCTCTTGGAAAATCTCATCTTTTTGAAGGGAATCATAGTGAGAGGGACGAGTTCCCTGGAGAGAGTATCAGTGAAGCTGATAGCAAGGCCCTGGGAACCAGAGGGGTTACTCATCAAGGGCCTCTCAGAGACGGTCAGCAGAGGTTGCCGCACAATCGGTCACTACCCTGAACTCAGGAGGGACGATGAACAGTTCTCAAAGGCCCTTGGTCACCTCACAGTGCCCAGCATGGTGCCTGGCTCACACCGCCTTCTATAAATATCTGTTGACTAAAATCAGATAAAATGGAAACAAGCTCCTGTCTGTGCCAAAATGTTAGACATTAGCATGTAGAACATGCTATTGAAAGTAAAGTAGAATGTTCGCTACTGGAAGAAAGAAGAAAGAAATACTATTTTTAATCGACTGTCTTTGAGTTTTGTAATATGAAGGATAAGAAAATCTTCCTGGTCCATCAGAGTTTGCAAATGGGATTCAGTTCAGTTCAGTTCAGTTCAGTTCAGTCGCTCAGTCATGTCCGACTCTTTGCGACCCCATGAATCGCAGCACGCCAGGCCTCCCTGTCCATTACCAACTCCTGGAGTTCACTCAGACTCACGTCCATCGAGTCAGTGATGCCAACCAGCCATCTCATCCTCTGTCGTCCCCTTCTCCTCCTGCCCCCAATCCCTCCCAGCATCAGAGTCTTTTCCAATGAGTCAACTCTTTGCATGAGGTGGCCAAAGTATTAGAGTTTCAGCTTTAGCATCATTCCTTCCAAAGAAATCCCAGGGCTGATCTTCTTCAGAATGGACTGGGTGGATCTCCTTGCAGTTCAAGGGACTCTCAAGAGTCTTCTCCAACACCACAGTT
>NW_011494811.1:3558975-3572038 GCF_000754665.1 Bison bison bison
TCTTCTCCAACACCACAGTTCAAAAGCATCAATTCTTCGGCGCTCAGCCTTCTTCACAGTCCAACTCTCACATCCATACATGACCACAGGAAAAACCATAGCCTTGACTAGACGGACCTTTGTTGGCAAAGCAATGTCTCTGCTTTTGAATATGCTATCTAGATTGGTCATAACTTTCCTTCCAAGGAGTAAGCGTCTTAATTTCATGGCAAATGGAATTACCCATCATGAAAGAGGAAAGGACTTCCACCAAGTGCAACAGCTTGGAGAATAGCTGCAAGCACTCAGCAACACAGAGCTTCACAGATTTACAGAACGGATCTCCACAGACTCCTTTCAACTCAGAACAGACTGTACCTTCAGACTGCCCACAGGGTTTGCTTGTGGGTATAGCTACCAAACTGTTGCTGAGCCCAGTAAGAATCTGATACATAGAATCTAACGTATAATACATAACCCCAGAGGTTTTACTGTTGACTAGAGATGCTGTGATGCATGCTACAGCTGCAGACCTGGGAGGAAGGTCAACTGGCCTGAGTTCAAGCTCCACTGTCTTCCAGCTGTGGGGCCATGCACACATTATTTCACCTCTCTGAGCCTTGGTGTTCTCATCTGGAAAGTGAGAGGCTTAAAGCAGTTGACCTCAGAGATCCTTTCTGATTTCTAGCACTTCTGACTCTGGGAAGAAAAACAACTAAAATTAAACCGTGTATTGCTAACATGCCACGTAAGAAAACAGGTTGATGCCTCAACAGGTCACAGAGACATGGATCCCATTAGCAAAAGCTCAGCCTTTCTGTGGCTGCAAGGAATGAGAAGAATATTTTGGCTTTCAAAGTGGGCAAAGATTTGGTTTGGACGTCTCTCTAAAAAGACAGCATGTCTCAGCAGTAGAAATGGTGCCAGTAGCCACAGGCTGGGTCACTGCCTTTAGTGAGGGAGGCCCAGCATGCAGAACACAAATTTCTTAATTACCATTACAATAACCTTTACCACACCTTGTTTTTCTTGGGGGCTCTCCTGGTCAGGTAATCTGAGTTAGTAGATTCAACCCAATTTATAAAATTTGAGACTTTTTCCCACTGTAGGTAAGATTACATGCTATTTTAAGAAACCTCTTGGGGGATGAGGAAATATGTTGTTTTTCTTTTAAATATTATACTGTATATCGATTCCAAATGCTAACTGAGCTTTTAAAGAAAAACATGAGTTCCCTAAAATAGCCCGTCTACAATGCCTCTTAGATTTGGTCACTTTATACACAGAACATACTGGCTTATTAGCATGTAATTAGAAACAAAATGGTATTTGGTGAACATATCTAAAAGAAAAAGTAACTGTGAATATCCCCCAAACATTTAATCAAATGTTATCATAATTAGCCTGAGCTACGTGGCCACTTTAAAGTTGTACTCTCAAAAAATTCTCCAATGAGCTCTAGTTTGTAAAATCTTTGGTAATCAAATATCAAATCCAAAGGTCTAGTCTCAATCTTCAATTTTTTTCTGACCATTCTGAAGTATCTCGCTACTGAAAATCTTACCAGTCTTGACCATCATGATTCTACTGGCTTCTCCTCCTTTTTTGACTTCATTTTCTGCACCTCCTTCCCTGAGCTATTCTTATCTCTACTGCAGTGTCTTCATCTCAAAATTCAGGGGCCATCCTCTGCCACTTTCACTATCTTTCTCTTGCCTTTGGATTTGGCAAACTCGACTTGCGCCTTACTCTGTGTGGGTGACACCCTAACCTAATCACTAAGCTTGACGCTTTCACGTGAGTTTCAATTTTCTGTCTCCCTACTGCATGCTAGACTTCTTTACCATTTTGCCTTATCATTATTTCAAACTGAAAGTCATAGAAAACTGAATCAAGCAAGGAAGAAACCTGTGGGAATGGACTAAATTTGGAAGTATACGAATGAATTCAGTTTCTAAAATATGTATATGTATGTATGTATATATGCAGATGTGTATGTATGTATATAGTTCTCAACTCTGTCCACAAAAGGGCCAAGAAGCAAAGATACTCCAGCAGTAATGCGCCCACCTATTCCCAGAACTTGGTCTCTAATATCATGCCACTACAAAACAACTGAGGATTCTTGGAGAAATGGGCAATTTGAGGACTAGGAAGGAATAGGTTTAGATGAGCCTAAGATAACTTACTATGCCAAAAAATTAGAAAGTAAATATTTTTAAAAGAAAGGGAAATAAATGGTGAGGATATGGCACAAAAACACATTAGCCAAATCTGGGACAATTTGAGCACCAAAGTGATTCGGTACAGTATTGACCATTAAAACAAAACAAAACAAAACAGGAATCCATAAATCCAAACTGGTAAGGGATGGATGGAGGAAGAGATGGATGGATAAATAGATGAGAAAAACAAAGAGCTCTTTTGCTTACTGGAAAACATCTAGTGATGATTGGTAAGTGTGGCAGGAATGTTAGAGTTGGAAAATTGTGATTTTGCAACTATCTTAAAAAGTTTGGCTTATGAAAGAATTATTAATGGACAGTAAATCTGGGTGAACCATGAGGAACAAGATATTTGCTTCCCACTGACTGCTTAGTGTTTTCAAGGGAAAAATAGTACCTATGTAGAGGAAAATCTAATAATACCTTGACCTGATGATTAAAATTTACATCCCAGTGAGAGGCAGATGAACATTATGTGCCTCCAGATATGATAACCTGAGAAGAACAAAACATTTACCTGGCTGACAAGGCATAACTCAAGCCTAATCATGAGGAAACTGAATAAAACAAATTAAAAATAAAAGGGGGTGGGGGGTGGATAGACGAACCATAGTCTTCAGAAATATCAGCCATAAAAGAAAATGAAAGGCTATGAGTATGTTCCAGTTCTAGATGAAAGGAGACTAAAAAGGAAAGACAATTAATTGTAATACTTAAACCTAGACTTTTTTCCTGTGCTAGAGAGAAAAAAATGCTGTGAAAGACACTGTTGCATTACTGACGTAATTGACAAAACTGGAATATTAATGATAGTGTAGATAAATGTATCTAACCAAATTTACTACAGTTGATAATTCTCTACAATGGTTATGGAAGAGAATACCCACTTTCTCTGGAATACAAACTTAGTATTTGAGGGTAAAGGATCAAGATAAACATATCTGGAAAAAAGTATGTATATGTACATAGACAAGTGGTAAGTCATGAGGCAACTGTAGTCAAATACCACTGGGTAAAGGTACTCAAATATACTATTTTTATTTTGCAACATTTTTTTGCACTTCCCAATAAAAAGCTAGAAACTAAAACATACACACTAAAAACCAACCAAACCAACCAACCAACCTGGTCTGAAAACCACTTTTCCCTATTTCCAAGACAGCGGTCTCTGTCTTCTATTGACTTCATGCCCTCAACAAGCTTGAAATATTGCATTTTCCCTCAGGACTATTCTCTCCCCCGTCTCCAGAGCCATTTCACCATATTCTGCCTATTCACCCTTCATACTGTTCCGCATCCATCCCTTCTTTTGAATTCCTACAATTACCTTCTTATTTCAAACATCTGTGTTGTGCTGTGCTCAGTCACTCAGTTGCATCTGACTCTTTGTGATCCCACGGACTGTAGCCCGCCAGGCTCCTCTGTCCGTGGAATTTTCCAGGCAAGAATACTGGAGTGGGTTGCCATTTCCTACTCCAGGAACAAACATCAAACATCTACCATTTTACAATAAAGTATTGTTGCAGTCTGTAGATGCATCACTCCAACTGTAGTCTCTCTACACTGAAACATTTTAGGCTTATTTATCTTATTCGTCTCCCAACAAGATTATTTTCATTCTGTCACTCATCGACTCAGATTTTCTCAATGGACTCTGTATTGCCTCATATAAGTGAATAAATCAATTCCAAAAAGTGCCTAACTTCTTAGCCTAACTTTAAAAAAGAATTAATTGCCTTTTGTTGGAAGAAGAAAGCTGAAAACATCAGAGCCCAAAGAAGAAAGTCAAACTCATCTCAGAACATATTGCTAACTGTTACGGATCCTCTCTAATTTTTCCCCACATAATAAATATAAACACTTTACAAAATTGGGACCACAGTGTATATTCTATTTCATAACCTACATTTCCATTCTTCCCTATACCACAAGTATTTCCCCATTGGAATAAATACTTTTACACAGCGTGATTTTAATATCTGTAGAGTACTCCATTCTCTACTTATAGTCTTATTTAATCAGTTTTCTGAGACTTTTCCCCTCAACTTTTCATTTTTATAAATAGCACAAATAAAAATATTCATAAAAACATACTTTATACTCCTTTCTTAATGATCTCCTTAGGATGAATGGCTGTTTTTTTAAACTTAAATTGAATCACATCTTCCACTGCTTCATGAATACAAAACACACTATGAGAGTTTTGGCTGCTATGCTTTTACTCCCTTTCTCTTGTTGCCTTCGTGACTTCTCTGTGCCAATCTAAAACAGAAGCAGGCAACATATCTTAAATGTCCCTGTATCAGAAGTCCTCAAAAAATGGTCTCAGAATGACTAACATCCTATGTACTCTCCCAGGCCTCGCTCATGTCTCCCATCTTCCACAGGGCCTTCCCTATAAAAGCTGCAGGCCACAGTTATCACTGCTTCCTGATAACCACTGACACAAAAAAGACAGGATATATTTTTCTCTCATTGACAAGCAGATAATGAGTTTGTGCATCTCCACTGGGCAGGTAAGAGGAACATGACATGAAAAGTAATTTACTTGCCAACGGTCTGGTTCTGAGTCTTGGAGTCTGACTTTGTGCCCTAAGATGAGAAGAGTGTTCCCTGGGAAATTTTCTGTGATACTAAATAAATCCATCCCTGTTAGGCCCTAAATGTCTGACGAAAGCACGTGCTGACTGGGTGAGCTTAAAGTTAAAACCAAATGGCTTTTAAATAAATGACATGCATGAGTACTTCAGGTTAATGAATTCTCTTTGCAAAACTATCACTAAGATTCAAGCATTTTCCTTTTCATTGCTTTCGGGTAGATCTATTTTACTAGAACTGCACTAAAAGGTCTGAAAGGGGGGCTTTATAGAATCTGCTTTAATAAGTAGATACAAAGATTCATACTTAAAAGACTGATACATTATGTATTAACAGGAACTTCTGAAGGGTATGAAAGTACTTGAGAAAGATTTTTCTTTTAAATTATTCCACTATGAAACTTCCTAATATGATTGCATTTTAAAAACAGATTCATGAGTAAATAGAATAGCAATGAAGATCCAATATTTAAGCAAAGCAGTCAAAACTACTTTGGAGTAAAATTTTTATCCTATCATAGCTTCTGGAAATCCAGTTGCTGCCTTTATATATTTAGAGAGAAAATCAATGTTTTATTTTACCAAGTTCCTTCAAGAAAAACTTTAAGCATAAATGAACTAAATCAAGGGCAGAGACACCATCAGAGTTGCTTTCAAGGATAATAAAGAAAAAAAGGGTTGGGAGGAGTTCTGCAGTTTAAGTGAGAAAACACACTTTGCAAAACTTGGTGCCTCAGAAGTTGTTTTTGTCAATTTAAGAATTTTCTGTAGTAAAGTTTTATGCACATTATTTACAGTCTTAAAAAGTTAATAGGTAACACTTGAAATAAAATACAGTGACATAGCACTGTCCGTTGCCCTCTCCAAGATGGACAAGTTCCATCAAAGGGAGGTTAGAAGGAAGTAGTTAATACCACTGTAGTAATTTGCCAATCAAAGCCTCCATTCCAACAGCCTCTGTTCTCAGGCTCCCTCATGCTGGACACTGAGATTGGTTTCATGGACAAGGAAGGTGCCACAAAAGAAATGATTAAAAACAACTAGAAGATGATTACTCCTTTGTGACTCCTGCCTGAGAACCTGAAATCTGAGCAGAATTCATCTCAGTTTTTCTGATGAATTCCTCTGCTGCTGTCATGCGGTTAATTCTCCACGTTTTCTACTACTCTGATTATTAAAAAAAAAAAAAAAGAAGAAGTAAAAAGGAAAAGGAGCCAGCCAATATAAACATCAAAGGGTACTCCCACTTCTGTGGCCTTCAGATATTTTCCAGAGCTGGATTGTGGGGACAAAAGAGATGGTGAGGGGTGAGGGAGGGGGCGAGGGAGAAGGAGTTTGCTTGCTCTGTGTTTCCTCTGGGAGACAATGAGCCAAGTTGGCCCCACAATGGCACAGAGCAAGTAGGTGGCATGTTTCATATCATAAGGCAGCAAAGGTTTCCTCAGCAAGGCTAAGAGATGTATGTTCCCTCAGCTTAGCCAGGACAGACCCTGGCTATTGCCGCACCTCAGCGTGTGGAGGATGAGAGCTGGGCCCTCCGTAAAAAGAGCCTAAGTTGCAGACATACTGCACTGGGCCTCAGACCAAAACACTGAAGCGGGTGGGGGGTGGCACGGAGGAGGGACGAGGAAGGCAAATTGAGAAACTTAAAACCAGCATAACTTTTCATTTCCTGAACCTAAAGCAAATAACTGTTTGTGGTATTCACTGGAGTTGGAGGGTTTTTGGTTTGTTTTTTTTTTTTTTTTTTTTCTTCTTTTGCCAAGCCTGTAGACTCCACAAGCAACTGGAGGGAATGTTGGTCTGAAGTTAATAAGATGAGACTGAATGGGAATAAACGTAAAAACCTACTACATAGATACAAGAAAGAAAACTATTACATGCCTCAGGTCAGGGTGGGAGAGTGACCAGGCTGAACAAGAGTTCATGTGAAAAAGACCTAGTGGGTTTTAGCTGACTGTGAACATTATGTGAGCCAGCAGTGTGGCTTGGCTGCTGAAAAATCCAATGCAATTTAAGGCCAGATTAGCAGAGGTATAGTGTTCAGAGGAGGAAAAAATAGTCCTGTGCTGCACTGGTTCGGACACAAGTGGAGTGCTGCCTCCACCGTGGGTGCTAAGTTTCCAAGTATACATGGAAATACCTGGAACGTGTTAAGAGTGTCATAGGAATAGAAAGGGTAGGGAAATCATATCACAGGCATAATTGGAAAAACCAAAATTATTTCAACTGGGAAAAAAGAAAGCTGTGGGCAGGTGAGCTATCTGCAAATACATAGCTGGAGAGTTGTTTTGTGGAAGAAAGAGCAAGCATATCTCGAAAGGGCAGACAAATGGGCAGAAAAATAAGGCAACGTAATAAAACATTTTCTAACAATTCAAACTGTTCCAAAATGGAAAAGGCTGTTTTGTCTAAGAGTTACTTCTCCAAGAGTTCAAGGTTTAATGAGCACCTGGCAGGGATGTTATAACTGAGTGTTCCGGAATTCAGAGGGAGACTAGTCTCAATGCCTTGTCTTTCAGACTGAGTCTGAGAACCACGTAATGAGACATAAATAACATTAAAAAGAAAAGGCATCTATCATTTGCTTAAATCCTTCTATATATCAGTGAGAAATGTCATAGTCATTCCACAAAACACTATAGTTTCTTGAATTTGTATCACAGTGAGGAAAACCCTGCTCCAGTTACAGTCTTAAACTAAAGAAACCCTTATTTGTAGGAATTTTAGCATTCTCATACCCTTTCAAATATTTTTCTTAACCTATTTTGCTTTCTACAGAGCTTGTTTTCAGACACTGCTGCTGCTAAGTCACTTTAGTCGTGTCCGACTCTGTGCGACCCCAGAGACGACAGCCCACCAGGCTCCCCCGTCCCTGGGATTCTCCAGGCAAGAACACTGGAGTGGGTTGCCATTTCCCTCTCCAATGCATCAAAGTGAAAAGCCAAAGTGAAGTCGCTCAGTCGTGTCCGACTCTTAGAAACCTCATGGACTGCAGCCCACCAGGCTCCTCCGTCCATGGGAGACACATCACATGCCAAAGAGGCATATCTTGACAGCAGGGTCTATGACTTATTCATCTTTGCACTCTTGGGCCAAGCACAGAGCCTGACACAAAGTAGATGCACAAAAATATTTGCTAACCACGCTAGGACGGTGCGAGGTGCTGTGGAGGCAGCAATAAACAAAACAGGCCTGGTCCTAGCTGTTGTGCAATTTACAGTCCAGGGTGAGCCATCAAGATTAAACAAAGAGTCATACAATGGAACACATAATCATAAAATCACAATAAACTTTTTTTTTATTACTATAACAATTACAGTTAATAAAAAGTAAAGAGGAAGATGAGGGATTATAAAGGGAAATCTAATTTTCTTAAAGCAGTGATCTTTACACAGAGTCCTGCAGGAAAACAGAAGGAGTAGGCTGGGTAAAAACTAGGAAGAGGAAAGAACACATGTATAGGGGTGGCTCAGATCATGAATTCCTTATTGCCAAATTCAGACTTAAATTGAAGAAAGTGGGGAAAACCACT
This sequence comes from Bison bison bison, assembly GCF_000754665.1. Taxonomy (NCBI): domain Eukaryota; kingdom Metazoa; phylum Chordata; class Mammalia; order Artiodactyla; family Bovidae; genus Bison; species Bison bison. The sequence continues at coordinate 3,567,312 of NW_011494811.1, forward strand.
AGACCATTCAGGTATGACCTAAATCAAATCCCTTATGATTATACAGTGGAAGTGAGAAACAGATTTAAGGGATTAGATCTGGTAGACAGAGTGCCTGATAAACTATGGACAAAGGTTCGTGACATTGTACAGGAGACAGGGATCAAGACCAGCCCCAAGAAAAAGAATGCAAAAAAAGCAAAATGGCTGTCTGGGGAGGCCTTACAAATAGCTGTGAAAAAAGAGATACAAAGGGAACATTTCATGCAAAGATGGGCTCAATAAAGGACAGAAGTGGTATGGACCTAACAGAAGCAGAAGATATTAAGAAGAGATGGCAAGAATACACAGAAGAACTATACAAAAAAAGATCTTTTTACCCAGATAATCACGATGGTGTGATCACTCACCTAGAGCCAGACATCCTGGAATGTGAAGTCAAGTGGCCCTTAGGAAGCATCACTACAAACAAAGCTAGTGGAGGTGATGGAATTCCAGTTGAGCTATTTCAAATCCTGAAAGATGATGCTGTGAAAGTGCTGCACTCAATATGTCAGCAAACTTGGAAAACTCAGCAGTGGCCACAGGACTGGAAAAGGTCAGTTTTCATTCCAATCCCAAAGAAAGGCAATGCCAAAGAATGTTCAAACTACCACACAGTTGCACTCATCTCACACTCTAGTAAAGTAATGCTCGAAATTCTCCAAGCCAGGCTTCAGCAATATGTGAACCGTGAACTTCCTGATGTTCAAGCTGGTTTTAGAAAAGGCCGAGGAACCTGAGATCAAATTGCCAACATTTTCTGGATCATCGAAAAAGCAAGAAAGTTCCAGAAAAGCATCTATTTCTGCTTTATTGACTATGCCAAAGCCTTTGATGGTGTGTATCACAATAAACTGTGGAAAATTCTGAAAGAGAAGGGAATACCAGACCACTTGACCTGCCTCTAGAGAAACCTGTATGTAGGTCAGGAAGCAACAGTTAGAACTGGACATAGAACAACAGACTGGTTCCAAATAGGAAAAGGAGTACGTCAAGGCTGTATATTGTCACCCTGCTTATTTAATTTACATGCAGAGTACATCATGAGAAATGCTGGGCTGGAAGAAGCACAGGCTGGAATCAAGATTGCTGGCAGAAATATCAATAACCTCAGATATACAGATGACACCACCTTTATGGCAGAAAGTGAAGAAGAACTAAAGAGCCTCTTGATGAAAGTGAAAGAGGAGAGGGAAAAAGTTGGCTTAAAGCTCAACGTTCAGAAAACGAAGATCATGGCATCTGGTCCCATCACTTCATGGCAAATGGATGGGGAAACAGTGGAAACAGTAGCTGACTTTATTTTGGGGGGCTCCAAAATCACTGTAGATGGTGATTGAAGCCATGAAATTAAAAGACACTCACTCTTTGGAAGGAAAGCTATGACCAACCTAGACAGCATATTAAAAAGCAGAGACACTACTTTGTCAACAAAGGTCTGTCTAGTCAAGGCTATGGTTTTTCCAGTAGTCATGTATGGATGTGAGAGCTGTACTATAAAGAAAGCTGAGTGCAGAAAAACTGATGCTTTTGAACTGTGGTGTTGGAGAAGACTCTTGAGAGTCCCTTGGACTGCAAGGAAATCCAAACAGTCCATTCTAGAGGAGGTCAGTCCTGGGTGTTCATTGGAAGGACTGATGCTGAAGCTGAAACTCCAATACTTTGGCCACCTCATGCAAAGAGCTGACTCATTTGAAAAGACCCTGATGCTGGGAAAGGTTGAGGGCAGGAAGAGAAGGGGATGACGGAGGATGAGATGGTTGGATGGCATCGCTGACTCAATGAACATGAGTTTGGTTAAACTCCAGGAGTTGGTGATGGACAGGGAGGCGTGGCGTGCTGCAGCTCATGGGGTCACAAAGAGTTGGACACGACTGAGTGACTGAACTGAACTGAAAAGGTGTTGAAAAATGGGAAAGAATGAGGAGAAGCAGGAGTGGGATCATGCAGGACCTCACGGATGGCACTGTTATTTCCAGGTTTCATCATCCGTGCAATGGGAAGCCAATGAAAAGTTTTAAACAAGAAGTGGGATAATACCATCATGCTGGCCACTGTGTTGAAAAGGATCAGCACAGTGTATTTCAACCCATTAATGGATCATGAAGTGAATTTAGTTGACCATGGCAGTATAAAAAAAAAAAAAAAACAGAATTAAAAAAATATCAGACTGTGTCATACAGAGTAAAAGTATTATTTCATGACTCTCTCATTTCAGAGTTACTGATAGAAACAAAGCACAGACATATGTGTACTGTGGGTCTCGTGAATGTATTTTTTTATTGTGAGTCATAGTTAAAAAAAGTCGAAAGCCTCTAATGAGAGGGATTAAGAGCAAACCCTCGGAAACCAGTTAGAAGGTGAATGGAGTAGTCAAGAGGGTGAATAAGTTGAGAAGGGGACAGATTCACACATCTCCTGGAGACAGGCATCAAAAGGACGTGGGGATCACTTGTATTTCGAGGGAAATGAAAAGTAGATGTCAAGAAAGATCAGGTGTCTAGTACCCATTAACTTGGAAAAAAATGAACAAATGAAGACAGCACAGTAAACCTAGCTAAAATCTGGAGTTTTCTTCAAACTGTCGAAAACAAGCAAAAATGATCCTAACTACTCAAAACAGTAAAAACTCTCCTTGGTTTCTTCAGTCTCCTCTACATGAGATCTTTAGCAACATGGCCCATGTCTTCTTCAGATTTATATTCCTGCCAAGTAAAGCATGCGTGCTCAGTAATTACAAGCTGAATGAATTAATGAATGGAGTAAAATAAAAATGAAAAAAAAAATAGTCTTATGGGAAAATAAAATGTCCTGTGTTTCTTAAAGGAACAACAAATCAACTTGATAGATCTTCCTAATAAGTTGCCACTTATTAACAGAAAGTTACATTTTACAAAACTAAAAGAAGAATCTCTTTAATTAAAATCATACTATAAAAGCACTCTTTTTTTTAACTTAAATTTATTTATTTTAATTGGAGGCATCTGGGGAGGCCTTACAAATAGCTGTGAAAAGAAGAGAAGCGAAAAGCAAAGGAGAAAAGGAAAGATATAAGCATCTGAATGCACAGTTCCAAAGAACAGCAAGAAGAGATAAGAAAGCCTTCTTCAGTGATCAATGCAAAGAAATAGAGGAAAACAACAGAATGGGAAAGACTAGAGATCTCTTCAAGAAAATTAGAGATACCAAGGGAACATTTCATGCAAAGATGGGTTCAATAAAGGACAAAAATGGTATGGACCTAACAGAAGCAGAAGATATTAAGAAGAGGTAGCAAGAATACACAGAAGAATTGTACAAAAAAGATCTTCACAACCCAGATAATCACAATGGTGTGATCACTCACCTAGAGTCAGACATCCTGGAATGTGAAGTCAAGTGGGCCTTAGAAAGCATTACTACAAACAAAGCTAGTGGAGGTGATGGAATTCCAGTTGAGCTATTTCAAATCCTGAAAGATGATGCTGTGAAAGTGCTGCACTCAATATGCCAGCAAATTTGGAAAACTCAGCAGTGGCCACAGGACTGAAAAAGGTCAGTTTTCATTCCAATCCCAAAGAAAGGCAATGCCAAAGAATGCTCAAACTATTGCACAGTTGCACTCATCTCACACGCTAGTAAAGTAACGCTCAAAATTCTCTAAGCCAGGCTTCAGCAATATGTGAACCGTGAACTTCCTGATGTTCAACCTGGTTTTAGAAAAGAAAGAGGAACCAGAGATCAAATTGCCAACATCTGCTGGATCATGGAAAAAGCAAGAGAGTTCCAGAAAAGCATCTATTTCTGCTTTATTGACTATGCCAAAGCCTTTGACTGTGTGATCACAATAAACTGTGGAAAATTCTGAAAGAGATGGGAATACCAGACCACCTGATCTGCCTCTTGAGAAATCTGTATGCAGGTCAGGAAGCAACAGTTAGAACTGGACATGGAACAACAGACTGGTTCCAAATAGGAAAAGGAGTACGTCAAGGCTGTATATTGTCACCCTGCTTATTTAATTTACATGCAGAGTACATCATGAGAAACGCTGGGCTGGAAGAAACACAAGCTGGAATCAAGATTGCCAGGAGAAATATCAATAACCTCAGATATGCAGATGACACCACCCTTATGGCAGAAAGTGAAGAGGAACTAAAAAGCCTCTTGATGAAAGTGAAAGAGGAGAGTGAAAAAGTTGGCTTAAAGCTCAACAGTTAGAAAACGAAGATCATGGCATCCCATCACTTCATGGGAAATAGATGGGGAAACAGTGGAAACAGTGTCAGACTTTATTTTTGAGGGCTCCAAAATCACTGCAGATGGTGACTGCAGCAGTGAAATTAAAAGACGCTTACTCTTTGGAAGGAAAGTTATGACCAATCTAGATAGCATATTCAAAAGCAGAGACATTACTTTGCCAACACAGGTCCATCTAGTCAAGGCTATGGTTTTTCCTGTGGTCATGTATGGATGTGAGAGTTGGACTGTGAAGAAAGCTGAGTGTCAAAGAATTGATGCTTTTGAACTGTGGTGTTGGAGAAGACCCTTGGACTGCAAGGAGATCCACCCAGTCCATTCTGAAGGAGATCAGCCCTGGGATTTCTTTGGAAGGAATGATGCTAAAGCTGAAACTCCAGTACTTTGGCCACCTCATGTGAAGAGTTGACTCATTGGAAAAGACTCTGATGCTGGGAGGGATTGGGGGCAGGAGGAGAAGGGGACAA
>NW_011494811.1:3572138-3616274 GCF_000754665.1 Bison bison bison
GGGGCAGGAGGAGAAGGGGACAACAGAGGATGAGATGGCTGGATGGCATCACTGACTCGATGGACGTGAATCTGAGTGAACTCCGGGAGTTGGTGATGGACAGGGAGGCCTGGCGTGCTGAGATTCATGGGGTCGCAAAGAGTCGGACATGACTGAGCGACTGAACTGAACTGAATTACTTTACAATATTGTATTGGTTTTGCCATACATCAACATGAATCTCATCAATCTTCAAGAGTCTCTTCTACCACACTGTCATATTTCCTCTTTCTGTGTACCAAAGTGCAAGAGACTCAGGTTCTAAATTCACAGCCTCAACATTACTTTGATTACTTCCATTACTTGGTAGACAGTGGGTATAATCTTTAGTTTAAATGGAAGTTATGAGTCATGGAGAAGATCCAAGAATCTAAAGCCACCTAGCAGTAAAATCCACAGCAATCCACTCCTTGCCTTCTGGTCGTAGTTAGTCATGTGACACTTTGATAAGACCCAGCTGAACTAACATACTTTGTTGACCTGGGTACATATGAGCTGCCTATTACATTTCCTCTCCCTCCTGGGGAAGACATAATGTCTTCTACTTTTACTATATTGTCCATGATATTAGCAGTTCCAAACAGAGGAGACACTTAAGATTTCTTGACTGAAGGACTAGTAAGATGAAAATGTTGATCTCCTGACTTAGAGGTTGATACACTAGACTCTGCTTCCTTCATCAAACTGTATTGTCTATGCATGCAAAATAGCATGTCTTCCATTACAAAATAGCAATTGCCTCTTTCCAAAATGAAAAACATTTTCCATTGTAAGCTACACTTGCAGCTGTGATGTTGAAATGTCCCTCAAGTAAAGATTTTTATCTGTGTTGCAAAGGGGGAAAGTGTAGCTCATAAGCTTAATTCTTTAAACAAATCCAGTAACTCTGTTCCTTTGGTCCCAGACAGCCCTCTTGGCTTGTTTGTTTTAATGTCCCACGCTATTTACCCCAAGTTCCTGTAATAATCTGTCTAGTGCGTGTGATCACATTAAGATAGACTATTGTTGGCACAATGAATATGATCCCTATTATCTCTTACAGCTAACATGCCATTCTACGTAAAAAGAGCATTGAAAATGTGGGTACCAGGAGAGAGGAAGCCCAGGGGTAAGAAGCTTGAAGGAGGCCTAAACAAGCATGTTCAGTCGGAGAAGCTCATTCTCCAGCATTCTTGTCTCAACCTGACTTGGTCAAACAGATTGGAGGCAGGTATCACCTCTTGTTCTGGCCAACTATCCATCTTGATCTTTGGGTATCTTAGAAAAAATGCAAAGCTGTTATGTCACACTCTGTCACTGAAAACTTGAGGTGTTCCTTTTCAGATCAACACTATTGTAAAGAGACTTCTGAATTTGATCAAGAGTTTTCCTCTCCATCTCTTAGCCCTTCCTCACAGCAGTTCTGAGAAATGTTATGAGAAAAGTTTCCTTATGTTAATGGAAAAACGACAGATGCACACAGCTTTGTATCAAGTCAATCATTTGGATGCTGCATGAAGATAGAGTCCCGCTCCTCAATAAGTCTGCCTCTCATAGAGGAGTAAAATGTGCACAAAATCAATTAAAACACAAGGTAGAGATAAATAAGTGCTTCAGTAACAGGCCAAATAAAATGGTTCAGTGAGCAGCATTTAAGTCCAGGTGGTAAGCAGAGGCAGAAGGTATTGATGGAAGGAGTACTTCAGCCTTACCTCCAAGGATGTCAAGTACTGTGGAACACCAGCCTGAAGTAATGAGACAGGCTGGGACCGAGACCTGGGACCCTTTGCTAGCATGCTTGATCCTGGACAAATGTCTCCTCAAGCAACAAAACAAAAGAAATAAGGGACTAATAATAACCACATGCATGAGCAGTTGGGACAAATTATGGACAACAAGATACAAAAAGACCAAAAACCCAATTGCCACTTCTTAAGAGGAAGGAGCAAAAACAGGGTACTATGTATGTTCCCTGCACACAATACCACCAAAAGGATGGGCAAAACACCTAAGCCACCCTCAGGCCCAACAGCTGAACCCACCGCTACCCTCACTTCACAAAAGGAACCAGCTTGTCCCACCTCAGGGAGTGAGCAAGCAAGGGAACCTGTTACTTGTGCTCACTCCTTCCTGCTACAACAGGAACCCTGATAATGCTTTGCCTGAATTTCCTGTCTAGCCTCTTATCTATTTCTATTGATTAAGGAGGCCAAGAACTCAGGTTGGTAACAGTAACAGCAAAATCCAAGCCACACAGGAGTGTGTGCTATACTTAGGGAACCACATGAAATTAGTGTGGCCCGTGGGGAGGGCTCACAAGGGATCAACTGAAGAGTTAAAAGCTCATGTAAATGAAATGAGCTATCATTTCATTTCATTTCATATCATTTCATATCACTATCCACAAAAAAGCTATCAGTAAAAAATAAATTTGATTTTAAACTTTGGAAACATTTTGAGTGCCTCAAAGAAAAAGCAGCTACCCAAGCTTTAGTTTTATCCAAATTCAATTTAGGATGAAGTTGACAAATCAACAAGTCTGAGAGCATAACCTCTTACTCAATTCTTAGGTTTAAAAATATTCATTCACATGCATGATCAATTCCAAAATTCATTCACAAAATGATCCTATTCTAATTCCTGGATATCACCCCCTCTTTTAACAAGGGTAACTCACAAGATGAATTCTCATAAAATAGGATATAAAAGCTTAAAAAAAGAGAGAGACTGACATTTAAGGTCTCAACCATTAGTCTGAAGGAGTGGGGGAGGAGGGGCAGTAAAAAGGGCTGCCTGGAGGGATCTGGTCTGACTGTTTACATTAACATCAGCAGAAACATATGGTTAAAAACAGACAACTTGAATTCTAGATAGCAAAATGTGCTTTCAGAGAACCAATATATAACTTTTAGTGATAGTGACTGACATATAAGAATTAATCAAGTTTGGGACCAACTGAAAGGAATAGTCTGAAGAGTACTGGCTTAGTGTTCTATTGGTTATCAGCTGAAACATAAAGTTTATAACACGATCATTTCAATTCAGAAGAGTAAAATCTGTTCTCCAAGAGGCCAATACACAATATTCAATAACTTTTGAAAGTCACATGAAGTCCTCTTTTCACAATGAAAGATGAAGGAGATCCAAAAGGAAGACCTCATGAAAGGCTCCTTTCAAACAGTGGCCCTTGCTGCATCCTCTTGATTAAGGGCTCATAAATAAAAGGCAACAACAGCAGCAACTTATGATTAACCATGGCATAGTATTTCAAACAGTGAATAACATTATAGTTATTGCAACCAACAAAAAACTCCTTACATTGGTTCAACATGACCTTGATTTTTGTCTGGCCTGTAGGTGACCCGAATTGAAGAGAGATGCCTGGGTTGAAATTTAACTCAGGGTCTGAGACGCTATATCACATGGTTGGAAAGTCAGTAATGTTGCAATTTCAGGAACCCCTGCTCCACTCAATGTGATTGGATGGTGTAAGGGTGAATCTAAGAAGAGCAGTGAAAAATAAAGGTAATTGGTCAGTCTAAGACAGCCCCTGAATAATGTCCAAACATTTGTGAACAGTCTGAATAAACCACTCAGGTTATTTTTAAACAACCAAGGTAACTTTACTGCCTGCCATGGGCAAGTGCCCTCTAGATTAACATGGTAAACAACTCCTGAGTGATTTATGACATAAACTCTTTCTCTGCCCTTTACTGAGGGCAGAACTCTTCAGGAGAGCAGGAAAAGGCTTTACCTCTTGATTTATAGGTTAAGACCAAAACAGTCTGAGTTTTTCTGAGTATGAGAATCTATGCTTAAATAAGACCTGGGCTTTAAAAGAGAGATCATACAAGACAAGGAAGAAAGGGTCTTTCATTATCTGCTTCCCTAGAAGGTATACACTGAGAAGCTGCCAGTGTCTTCTCAGTCTTAGATAAGCTAAGACCTGATTCTAAGAACTGTTTTTCCCCTGCCCACAACAGATGAAACTAAAGGAGAGACTGACTTTTCTCATTTCACCTGGTAAGTAGTCATATCACTTAGTTTTCAGTTTCTTAACATAGACCTCAAATTACCTTTTATTGGGTTGTCCTATTAAGTGGCCTGATTATGCAATAATTTCAAACTGTTACACAGAAACTCCAGTTTCCATAAAGCAGATCTATGACCTCTATAAAACCATAATCATGGCACATATGATTAATTTTTGTCTGTTTATCACCAGTTCACATCTTAACACAATTTAAGATTTAAGCAATCACATTTCTGTTTCCAACTCTGCTAACAAAACCACTCAGTCCGTCTAAAAATGAACAGTAACATTTGTCTAACACAGATACATTCTTTCAGCATATTTCAAAAAGCCTACAGTAATAGAGCATTAACTAAAAGCATTTGGATAATCAATATTGAGAACTAAGGAGATATATATTTCACAGGAAATAAGAGTTTCCATAAATCTTCCATTTCATTATTACTAAGGAAATATATGATACAAATATACACAATATATTTATAAAACAGAAACTCACAGACATGAAAAACAAACTTCTGGTTACTGAAGGGAAAAGCAGAGGGGGGGATAACTTAGGCATTTGAGAGTAACATATACACACTCCTGTAGGTGAACAACAAGGACCTAGTGTGTAGCACACGGAACTATACTCAGTATTTTGCAATAACCTATATGGGGAAAGAAGCTGAAAAAGAATATATACATATATAACTGAATCACTTTGCTGTATAACTTATGCTAACTCTACATTGTAAATCAACTATACTTCAATAAAAAATAAATTAAAAAAAGAAACATATGACATTAACCACAGAAAGAACTTCAAATTTATTAGTCATTTAAATTTATGGGATAAATTGCTAGCTTCTAGAAAGATTATGGATTAGGGTTTTGAACAGTTCTGAGCACAGAACAGATCCTAAAGGGACACTCATTAAATTGAGCAGTCAGTCACAGGGAGTAAAAACTAATTTTTTAAGAATAGAGAGATGAGATAAAAGTCTAACCTGAACTTGGTACCTTTGTGTTCCCAAATCTAGAGTGTCTTGCACATCAAAGAGGCATCAACAATGACAACGTGAATGAATGAGGTGATTGATTGCTTAGTTAATTAATGGAAGAAGGGCAGTTGTATAATAAAACTAAGACTGAAAAGGGAAAAAGGTATCTGAGTTCATAAGGACAGAAAAAAACATGCCCATTTGGTTCTATTGTTTAGCTATTTCTAGATATACTTTTCAGAGTGAAAGAGTTTGTCACTCAGTCATGCCCGACTCTTTGCAACACCATGCGCTATAGCCAGGCTTCTCTGTCCATGGAATTCTGTAGATAAGAATACTTGAGTGGGTAGCTGTTCCCTTCTACAGGGGATCTTCCTGACTCAGGAAGAATCAAACCTGAGTCTCCTGCATTGCAGGCGGACTATTTACTATCTGAGCCACCAGGGAAGTCCCAAAGAAGAGTTTATAAAAGGAATCAATGTAAAGTACTATTTCAGCCTGGATTTTTCTAGCTCAGAAAAGGTATCTGGGCCAGCCTCATTTTAAATAGGAAAGTGTGTTTATTTCCTTGGAGAGCCTAGTGTAAATTAAAGGAATTGATTTCAGGATCATTTTTCAAGGAAGATTACTAACCCTTTTGTTAAGTCAAATTACTCTGAGCAAGTTTTCTGATATTTAGCTTAAAAAAACATACATAAGTACTATCTCCTTTACTATGTTGGCAACTCTTAGTGGGATAAGCAATTTTGAAATTAAACATCCATTTCCAATTTCTTAAGCAGTCAAAATCTAGATTTAGGAATTTAAAAGGGAAGGCACAGTTGCTTTTTACTACAAGGAATAAATAATAAGGGGAAGGCAGTTTGATCCTAACCATGTCTCTCTGCTAATACCTCAAGTCTTAAGATTTATATGTTCCAGTAAAACTTTATCAAATGGGTGAGTGAGTGAGTGAAAGTCGCTCAGTCGTGTCCAACTCTTTGCGACCCCATGGACTAACCATGGAATTCTCCAGGCCAGAATACTGGAGTGGGTAGCCTTTCTCTTCTCCAGTGGGTAGCCTTTCTCTTCTCTTTCTCAATCCAGGGATCGAACCCAGGTCTCCTGCATTGCAGGTGGATTCTTTACCAGCAGAGCCACAAGGGAAGCCCCAAAACATTGGAGTGGGTAGCCTATCCCTTCTCCAGGGTAGCTTCCTGACCCAGGAATCAAACCAGGATCTCCCGCATTGCAGATGGATTCTTTACCAACTGAACCATCAAGGAAGCCTCATCAAGTGGATAGATAAATGGATAACATTTGTTTTTGTTCATGGATCCATAATTGCTACTGACAATCCATAACTCCTACTAAGGAAATTCGTACTGAGTTATATCTCTTCACTTTTGAGGCTAGTGGCAAGGAAGTAAACAAATATACTTGGTCACAGTCCTAAAAAACAAACAAACAAACAAAACAAAACCTTTATTGTCCCCTTCCCATAGAGAAATCAACACTAGATGGACTGAGGAAATTATAAGTGTTACTAATTTCACTGAAGCACTTATTGAGTATCTCTGGAGAGAAAGGATGAATAAAATATGGTTCTTAAATTCTAAAGGCTTACAGTTCAGGTATGAATTCAGACTGGTGAGGTAAGTTTCACTCTAGCATCAGAACCACCGAAATAGAACCAGCATGGAGAAGAGAGAGGAGTTCTTTACTCTGCCTACGGAGTCCAGCAAAATCTCACCAAAGAGCTGATGAGCATACAAACTCCACTCAGCAAGTGAAGTCGCTCAGTCGTGTCCGACTCTTTGCTACCCCGTGGAGTATAGCCCACCAGGCTCCTCTGTCCATGGGATTTTCCAGGCAAGAATACTGAAGTGGGTTGCCATTTCCTTCTCCAGGGGATCTTCCCAACCCAGGGATCGAACCCAGGTCTCCCGCATTGCAGGCAGATGCTTTAACCTCTGAGCCACCAGGGAAGCCCTCCACCAAGCAAAGCTAGCAAAATGCATCTTCACAAAGGGTAAGTCAATGCAAAAACACAAAGGTAAGAGTCAGCAAGAAAGGCAGTTTGTGAAGCATGTGTACATGAAATGGGATGCTGGGAGTTGAAACTGGAGAGATGAGCCAAGAAAATCTGACCTATGAAACTAATGAGTTTGGATTCTATTCTGTAGAAGAGAAATTGAGAGATGTTTTTGGAGAGTGGCTGGATCAGATGTATTTCTCAGTGGATAACTCATTCCATCTTTCCAGGGCAGATCAACATCACCCTTAAATCCAATTAGTTTTCACAAGCCCTGTGCTGGAAAGAATGCCAGGATGGGGGGAAAAAATTACTTTTCTGAAGTCATTAATTCATGACTCATACTATCAATACAACAGTCACAAGTAATAGGTTGGCCAATAAGAATGTAGGGCCATGGCCAAACTGAAAAAGCTCTGACTTTAAAAAAGGTTTTGCCTTATTTTTTGAATCACTCTCCGGCTCTCTTGTTTTTCACACTGTAAGTTATTTACCATCCAGATCAGGGTCTAAGGGTCTGTGAAAGAAAATGAGAAAAGTAGGGAAACGGGTATCAAAAATCCTCCTATGAAATATGTTCAAGATGTAATGATGTAACATGAGGAAAAAAATGTGCAAAACAGTATGTAACATAGAAACACATTTTTGTTCAGAAAATTCATAGTAAATGCATTCATATATGCATTGAAGAAATGTAAAGGACTATACACAAACTTGCTATCAGTAGTTAAGTCTAAGATAATGGGGGACTAGTTCTTTTTCCCCATAATACAGTTCTTAAAAGTCTGAATTTTATGAGTATGTACTACTTTTACAAGCAGAAAAACCACTGAAGGATCAATTTGATTTAAATAAAACCTTTCGACAGTGGCCTATAATCACAAAGGTTGTGGGAAGCCAGATAAGTGAACTAAAGCCCTTCCATGTGACAGTCACCACTAACAAGCAGGTCTGCCCCATTTCTATGTGGCCAACATAACATATCAAAGGCAGGGTTTCTAGATTAGCAGACAATCCTTATTTATCTCCTCACTTTCTTCAGGAAAACAGTGTAATTCCTTCCTAAGGTCATTTTTCCCCCCCAAATGTGGACGTTCAAGTGATTATTTTAATACTGAATATTTTACTGTTAGTCTGTATGAGCAGTGATTATTTTAATACTGAATATTTTACTGTTAGTCTGTATGAGCAGCAAATGATCTTTAGCTTTTGTCTTTGTGAGAAACAAATATTCATGCTGGGTCTGCCAAATCTCCTCCTCTTGGAGGAGCAATAAACTGAAGTGGTGAATTGAAGATATTCAAGATGCATCATTAGCTTCCCAGGTGGCTCAGACGGTAAAGAGTCCACCTGCAATGCAGGAGACCCGGGTTTGATCCCTGGGTCGGGAAGATCTCCAGGAGAAGGGAATGGCAACCCACTCCAGCATTCTTGCCTGGAGAATCCCATAGACAGAGGAGTCTGGTAGAGTACAGTCCATGGGGTCACAAAGAGTCAGACACGACTAAGTGACTAACACAACAACAAGATGTCTTATAGTCATAGCAGGTTGCAACTAAAGATCCGTGTGCCCCAACTAAGACTTGGCAGCAGCCAAGTAAACCAGTAATTTAAAAAAAATATGTCTTCATGTGTTCCACTTCCCCTGCATAGAAATTCTGAATCTTTAAGGCCAAGTCTAACCTGTCAGCAATAACCTTATTATATAGTTAGCCTTCATTTTTCAAAGTGTACTCTTACATCTTATTTCATGTGATTCTCCTAACTCTATGAGATAGTTAGAGCTAGAACTTATCTCCATCTTTTTGCTCTTCATGATTTTTACATTTGAAGAGATACTCAGCTGGGAAAGGGCAGTAAAGAGAAAAGGAATGCATTCCCAGTGCATAAAATCTGGAGGAAAAAAAGTGAAAAACAAAACAAAACAGAACCAAGCCAAAGAATCATTCACAGTCTTACCACCAGACATAAATAACACTGTTACTCCTTGTGTCTAATAATTCTTCTCTACATTCTGTTAAGCATTGTGTTAGTTGCTGAGTCATGTCTGACTCTTTGCGACCCCATGGACTGTAGCCTACCACGCTCCTCTATCCGTGGGATTTTCCAGGCAAGAGTACTGGAGTGGGTTGTCATTTCCTATTAAGCCCATTTTAAAATGAGAAAATTTTCACATGACTAATCAACATCAAAACTAGGGCTGAAATTCATGAACACGTTCCATCACACCAGGAAGCTCCTTTCACAATGCCCAAGCATTATAAAGAAGAAAGCTTCAGGGACTTCCCTGGGGGTCCAGTGGCTAAGACTCTGTGCTCCCAGAGCAGGCGGCCTGAGTTTGATTCCTGGTCAAGGAACTAGATCCCATAAACTGTAACTAAGACCCGACACAGCCAAATAAATAAATAAAATAAATATTTAAGAAAAGAGGAAAGCTGCAGAAAAAGATTCTGATACGTTCATATTTTGTTTCCATGTACTATGTAAACTTACCAATGGTCTTTGGAAATAGACACCTCTAGTATAACATACAATTCTTTTTATTTATTTATTGTTTTTGGCCACACTGCATGGCAGTCAAGATCTTAGTTCCCTGACCGGGGATCGAACCCGTGTCCCCTGCAGTGGAAGCAGGGAGTACCAACCACTGGACCGCCAGGGAAGCACAGAAAACAATTCTTGAACTCAATGATCTCTAAAATTCTCTTTAACTCTGAAACAATTCCAATCTTCTCTGAATGAAAAAAGGCCAGAGGGCAGGGGCAAGAATCAGAGTCAAAAGGATATAAGATGAGGACAAATTAAGTAAGTCAAAATCTCTTAAATAAGGTGTTAATAAAGTTAGAGTCAAAATTACAAACTGATGTCATAAGTTGGAACAGCGGTCAACTGAGGAAAGACAAACAAGTCCAGAAGGATGAGGTTGAATCAACAAATACATATGTCAGAGATGGCTGATTGTGCACAGAACCTATTTCCTCTTCTACCTGGACACATAGCTATGTCACACTTTCTAGTTGTCCTTATGTTCACTACGGCCGTGTAAGTCCAAGCCAATGGAATATGGATGGGACTGATCTGAGACACTTCCAGGGTTGACCTCTAAAAACCTCCCATTTACAAATCTTCATGTGCTTTCTTCTTCCAAAGTGACCTTGGATGTCACTTGTTGAAAATGACTGAGCTACAAAGTGGAAGGAATTTCTGCTTGGAGAAGAGCTTTCCACCAACTAAGAACATCTAATTAAATTTGATGGGAGCAGGAAATAAATTTGAATTCACTGAGTCATTGAGATTTAAGAGTTTATGCATGAAAACAACTAGTGCTAGCTGACAAATCCAATAGGCCCAGTGCGCAAGGCCAGACCCTGACCGAGTCGCGGATAAGCCTCTCTTCCTTAATCTAGGGCCATTAACTGTGACCAGACTTTGACAGGAAAATGCTAACCGCACATTGAATGCTTTCTTGTCAGTGAATTTATACTCTGAATTTCACATAGGTTAAGAAAGTCAAATGATAGAATCATACACATGTTATAAGCAAATCATGAAAAGATGCAATGAAATCCAAATGTCCAATCAAGTTTTTAGAAGACTTTGATCGCATTTTATGGTGAGAAAAGCATAATTAAAATCAATTATAGCATATAGAAAAGAAATGCAAAAAGGCAAAATGGTTGTCTGAGGAGGCCTTACAAATAGCTGAGAAAAGAAAAGAAGCTAAAGGCAAAGGAGAAAGGGAAAAATATACCCATCTGAATGCAGAGTTCCAAAGAAGAACAAGGAGAGATAAGAAAGCCTTCCTCAGTGATCAATGCAAAGAAACAGAGGAAAACAATAGAGTGGGAAAGACTAGAGATCTCTTCAAGAGAATTAGAGATACCAAGGGAACATTTCATGCTAGATGGGCACAGTAAAGGACAGAAACAGCATGGACCTAACAAAAGCAGAAGATATTAAGAAGACGTGGCAAGAACACACAGAACTATACAAAAAAGATCTTCATGACCCAGATAATCACGATGGTGTGATCACTCAACTAGAGCCAGATATCTTGGAATGCGAAGTCAAGTGGGCCTTAGGAAGCATCACTACAAACAAATCTAGTAGAGGTGATGGAATTCCAGTTGAGCTATTTCAAATCCTAAAAGATGATGCTGTGAAGGTGTGGCACTCAATATGTCAGCAAATTTAGAAAACCCAGCAGTGGCCACAGGACTAGAAAAGGTCAGTTTTCATTCCAAACCCAAATAAAGGCAATGACAAAAAATGTTCAAACTACTACACAATTGCACTCATCTCACACGCTAGCAAAGTAATGCTCAAAATTCTCCAAGTTAGGCTTCAACAGTACGTGAACCAAGGGCTCCCAGATGTTCAAGCTGGATTTAGAAAAGGCAGAGGAACCAGAGATCAAGTTGCCAACAATTGTTGGATCATAGAAAAGGCAAGAGAGTTCAAGAAAAACATCTACTTCTGTTTATTTACTACACCAAAGCCTTTGACTGTGTGGATCACAATACTCTGTAGAAAATTCTTCAAGAGATGGGAATATCAGACCACTTTATCTGCCTCCTGAGAAATCTGTATGCAGGTCAAGAAGCAACAATTAGAACTGGACATGGAACAATTGACTGGTTCAAAATTGGGAAAGGAGTACGTTAAGGCTGTATATTGTCACCCTGCTTATTTAATATATGTGCAGAGTACAATGTGAAATGATGGGCTGAATGAAGCTCAAGCTGGGGGATCAAGATTTCCAGGAAAAATATCAATAACCTCAAATATGCCGATAATACCACCCTTATGGGAGAAAGTGAAGAGGAACTGAGGAGCCTCTTGATGAAAGTGAAAGAGGAGAGTGAAAAAGCTGGCTTAAAAATCAACGTTCAAAAAACAAAGATCATGGCATCCAGTCCCATCACTTGGCAAATAGATGGGGAAACAATGGAAACAGTGAGAGACTTTATTTTCCTGGGCTCCAAAATCACTGCAGGTGGTGACTGTAGCCTTGCTCCTTGGAAAAAAAGCTATGACCAACCTAGACAGCATATTAAAAAGCAGAGACATTACTTTGCCAACAAAGGTCCATCTAGTCAAAGCTATGGTTTTTCTAGTAGTCATGTATGGATGTGACGACTGGACCATAAACAAAGCTGACCACTGAAGAACTGATGCTTTTGAACTGGTGTGTGGAGAACACTCTTGAGATTCCCCTGGACTACAAGGAGATCCAACCAGTCCAGCCTAAAGGAAATCAGTATTCATTGAATATTGAATATTCCTGGAAGGACTGATGCTAAAGCTGAAACTCCAGTACTTTGGCCATCTAATGCAAAGAACTGACTCATCTGAAAAGACCCTGATGCTGGGAAAGATTGAAGGCAGGAGGAGAAGAGAATGTCAGAGGATGAGATGGTTGGATGGCATCAACGACTTGATGGACATGAATTTGAGCAAGCTCCAGGAGTTGGTGATGAACAGGGAAGCCTGGTGTGCTGCAGTCCAAGGGGTTGCAAAGAGCTGGACACAACTGAGCGACTTAACTGAATTGAACTGATAGCATATAGATTTTTCAAATCAGATATGCAAAAGGGAGAAAGGGAAAGTGGTATGAATTGGAGGGGACATATATGTGTCCCCCCAAAATTCACATAATGAAACTCTAATTCCCAATGTGATAGTGTTTGGAGATGGGGCCTTTGGGAGGTAATTAGGTCATGAGAGTAGAACTCTCATGATGGGATTAGCGCCCTTACAGGAAGAAACACAAGAGCTTTCTTTTCTTCTTGCCGGTCATATGAGGATAGAGTGAGAAGGGGGCTATGACAGAGGTGAAATAAAACTAATATTTAGAGAAACTCTACCATGTCCTAGAAACTTTCACATATTTATTCTTGGTTAAGTCTCACAACAAATCTGGCTGGTACTTATTATTATTCTCATTTTCATGAAAGAAGAAATCAAGATGATAGCAATTAAGTAATTAACTGAAAGTTACATATCCAGGAAGTGGTGCGGCCTGCATTAAGCCCTAATTTGTCTCACTGCAAAGTTCATGCTCTTTGCATTATGTCCTTGCTACCTTTATATATCTGTATGCGTCTCAAGGGATTTGCAAAAGTCTCTCTGACTCTAATACACTTCCTGGATGACCCCAAAGATGACAGCCCTGTGTTTCACCAACCTAGGTACAGTCAGAGAGCCAATGCTCTTTAACTCCAAGAAACAAATCTCCAAGAAACAAAGAGGCAAAGCCCTCAACATTTTCCCCAGGAGGTGGTCTCTTAGAACATGCTTGGGGAAGATACTTAGAACTCATCTCTGTAGTGGATGTTTTCTTCCAGCTTCTGGCAGGTAGTGAGAAGATTAACAGCTCTGGCTCAGTTTTACCACATGAACATTTCATGTGGGCACATGCACATATTAGCCACCTGCACTTCAAGGCACCTGACCTTGAAGCCAGATCACCCATCATCAGAAACTGACATACATCGAGAGGACATGTGAGGACTTCCCTGGTAGTCCAGCGATTCAGACTGTGCTTCCAGTGCACGGGGCTCGGGTTCAATCCCTGGTCAGGGAACTAAGACCCCACATGCCACATGGTGAGGCCAAAAATATTTTTAAAAAGAAGGACCTATGAAAAAAGAATCCAAATTAAATGGGATATTAAAATATTTACAGAACTTATACAGTCCCTGTTCAAGCCAACTCTGCTGCCCTCAAATCTACAAACACATTTGTTATACTATGTGAAAGCAGTGCATTTGGAGATAAAGTTAAAACCGACATGCTAATCTGAACTAGTGGGCACCAGACTGAAATGCTTACAGCAGTCAAAACTGGAAAAAGGAAATCACAGACTTACCCAGTACAGTTCATAGCTGTTAATTTAGCTTTGGAAAAATCTCTCCTAAAGGAGAACTTCTAAATGGAAGCCACAAGATGGCCTGAATAATGGCAGTGGTTTGTAAGGGGGGCCAACAACCCAGGAGAGCACAGGGACCACACAATAGACACACGGCTTCTCAAGTCCCTTTTCCCTTCAACTACTGTATCATCACAGCAAAATCCCTCAGACTGCCCCAGGGCTTGAAATTCTTCATCCATAATGCACATATAATTATATTCTTTAGGAAGGTATTGGATCTAAATGAAAAAAATAAACGTACTGTTTAAAGTCAATTGTACTTATTAGCCATATAAGATTGGAGAACAGGATGCCTGACTTTTACTCAGAGTTTTTCCAGTGACTCACTGTGTAATTCTGAGGACAGAGTCCTTTGATCTTAGTTCCTTAGCCCATAACCAGGGAGTTTTAAATTGTGCCCCCAACCCCCGCCAGTCCTCTTGGAGGGACCCTTTCCAGCTTCTTTTGCCCTCAGATGAAAGGATCTATAGACGTGGAAAATTGTTGTTTGGTGATTTCCTATATCCCCCTTTCTAGAATTTCAGCCGTTCTCCTTTTACATCTGAGGGACACTGCAGAGAAATCACTGCTGTGCACAATTGAAGCCACAGGCTTAAAATTTCACTGTTGGAGGGGCAGGCTGAGAAGGAACAAGTCCGGCTTTAACACCACAAATATCTCCAATTACCAAATGTGGGCAGACAGAATACAAAAAAACAAGGAGAGATAGAAAGGCCCTTGGTATTCTTCAAAGCTTCCCTTGTGGGATGAAAGTTCTTCTTTGAGGCTTCCAAGGCAGAAAGCCTGGGCAGCCTGCACACCTGGAGTGCATTAGTGGGCCCTGGACTTGAGGTGAAACAGGCTGAATTTCATCTAGATGCTTCCCACAATCCATTCTCATAAAAGCTCACAGTAATTTACCAGCTTAGGAACACGGCATGGTATTCATGGAGCGCTGAACCCTGGGATTACCTTCCAGAGTTGCAGGATAAATCCCACTGCTCATCTATGTAAACACACTTTCATCTTGATTACCTTGAGCTCAAGGAGAGTTTCATTTTGTTTGCTGTGGCACAGGGTCAAGACCAAAACCCACCCTCAAATCATTCTCATAACCCTCCCAGAAGCCTTTCAAAGAGCATCCAAATGTTGATGTAATAATAAGTGAGTTTTCACATTAGGCTGTGTGCTCACCTAAATACAAGACACTCCATGCTTCTACTGTTTGCCTCCCTTTCCTCATCAGCCTCATGGAGGTGATGCTGGCTTGTCTTGCCACTTCCCCATCTTAGTGTTCCCAATGTATATGGACAGGAATGCTCACAGTAGACACCAGACAGGATCCAACTTCACCATGATGGCCACATGGCTGCTCTCATCTAGAAAAAAAAACGCTTTTGTCTTTCCACATTTCCCCATCTTTTCCTTACCTCTTGAAGTATGTAACTCAGCATAAGGGCTCACCCCACCACTGTGATTATCTATTATTCTCTGCATCTGCTCCCTAAGGTATCTCTCCCCACTCCCATCTACGTAAAGAAGAAATAGTGCACAAGGCCAGGGACTCTGGAGTTAAATGTTCTAGGCTCTGCAAATTCATGACCTGCATGCCCTTGGAAAAGTTACTCAGCCTCTCTTTGCTTCAGTTTCCTAATTTGTAAAATGAGGATAAGGATGCCAGCAACCTCGTAGAGTTGTAAAGATCAAATATACGATAAAAACAGCTCATACAATTCAATAACAAAAATACAAGCTAATTGAAAAATGGACAGAAGAACTAAATAGATACTTCTTTAAAGAGACATACAGATAGCCAATAGGCATATGAAAAGATGGTCATCATCGCTAATTATTAGAGAAATGCAAATCAAAACTACAATGAGGTATCACCTCACACTGGTCAGAATAACTATAATTAAAAAGTCTACAAATAATAAATGTTAGAGAGGCTGTGGAGAAAAGACATTGTTGAAAAACACACTATAGGAAACATAATGCTTCATAAAACTGAAAATAGTTACCATATGACATAGCAATCCCACTGCTCAGCATATACCCAGAGAAAACTATAATTCCAAAAGATACATGCACGCCTATGTTCACAGAAGCACTATTCACAATAGCCAAGAGCTGCAAACAACCTAAGTGTCTGTCAGATCGCTGGTCCAGGTTCGATGCATGAGACAGGGCACTCAGGGCTGGTGCACTGGGATGACCCTGAGGGATGGGATGGGGAGGCAGGTGGGAGGGGGCTTCAGGATGGGGAACATATGCACACCCATGGCTGATTCATGTCAATGTATGGCAAAAACCACTACAATATTGTAAAGTAATTAGCCTCCAATTAAAATAAATAAATTTTAAAAATTAAAAAAAAGTCTGTCAACAGATGAATGAATAAAGAAGATACACACATACAATGGAATATTACTCAGCTGTCTAAAAAAATGAAACAATGGATGGACCTAGAGCTTATCACACGAAGAAAAGTAAACCAGAAAGACAGAGACACACACAATATGATATCACTTATATCAGAATCTAAAATATGACACAAGTGAGCATATCTATGAAACAAAGACTCACAGACATGGGGAAGAGACTTGTGGTTGCCAAGAGGGAGGAGAGATGCGGGAGGAGAGGACTGGGAGTGTGGGATTAGCAGATGTAAAGTAGTATGTATAGGATGGATTAATTTTAAACGTCCTACTGTATAGCACAGGGAGCTACTTTCAATATCCTGTGATAAATCGTAATGGAAAAGAATATGAAAAAGAATACAGGTATGTATAACTGAATCACTTTGCTGCACAGCAGAAATAAGCACAATGATGTAAATCACCTATCAGTTCATTTCAGTTCAGTCGCTCAGACGTGTCCGACTCTGCAACCCCATGGACTACAACACACCAGGCTTCCCTGTCCATCACCAACTCCCAGAGCTTGCTCAAACTCATGTCCAACCTAAAATATTCTTTTAAAGGATCAACACACAATGTTATAGCAGAGTCTAAAATGTTGTAATGCTCGATGATGAACATGACGATACTTCCATTACTAATGCTGAGTACTTTTTTTAAAAAGATCATTCCTCTAACTGGTCCCCTCTAATAGTACAGTATAGTAATGTAGTGTTACCAGTACAGCCTCATCTATCAGTGGACAGATGAGCTGCTACTTGCAAAGCACAGTGAGCAAAGGCAAATGGAGGTACTTGTAAGCATGCTATAGGATAAACAAGTTTGGGCAAAGTATTAGTCAAAGGCAAAATAAAGATGAATGGGGTGGAGTGCTCTAAATACTCTGTACTCCATGAAACTAAATGCTCTAAAAATGCAGGTGATGGTTCAGAATCTACCCAAATTTGACATATTTTAAGGTGACAGGTGCTGAAACTCCTTTCCTTGACTGTTGTTGCTTAGTCGCTAAATCATGTCCAACTCTTTGTGACTCCATGGACTGTAGCCCACCAAGCTCCTCTGTCTATGGGATTTCCCAGGCAAGAATACTAAGGATGACTATTTGAGTTAGGCAATGCTCTGGCCTATACATGTTCTTCAGAACTGAGAAACTGTTGGTGTCAAAGGCCCAGCTCTAGTCACAGAATGCCTTGGAGGAATACACACATAGACACTGTCTACCATTTGTAAAGGAATCAATTGTCTTGAAGTAAGACCTGAACTGGCTGGAATCCTAGTCTTTGTGGCTCCTTGTAAGCCATTTGTATCTTTAGCATGATGTCTGGCATAACACTCCTATGGGGTAAAGGATGTGTTATCTGTTTACCCATGTCACAGATGAGCACTCTAATGCATGAGCCCTTTGGCAGTTTTACACCCAACACATACAATAATAATATAACATAATATTTTTCAAGTTGTTCTCCTATCTAAATTATGTTATCACTAGAGATGTCCTTTGAAAAAAATATTCCAGTAATTAGTACGCATTTTTGTGTATCATGGCATAGAAAGGTTGAGAAGCATTGCTCTAAACTAATACCAGAAAGAAACCTACCATTCAGTAAGCTTCAAACATTTAATGATAACTTAGTAAGTGCAACCTAGTAAGTGAAACTAGGCCTTTATTATTCTGCTCTTTAATTTCCTACCTATAGGTCAGAGATAAAATATATATATTTATCCCTTTGGCTTGACCTGAGCGTAATATTAGCTATAAGTGCTTTGAAATTTTTAGGTGAAGAAAAAAGTAATTTAAATATTTATTTTTAATTTGCTGAATGAAATCTGTTTTATCCCCAAGCAGATTCTTGTCAAGAAAGAAAAAAATAATAATAACAACAAAGCCTTATCCTAAAAACAAAGCCTGTAATCCAGGGATTATATATGAGGAGAATCTATCACATTCTAGAGTAACAAGGAAATCACATACCAATAAACAGTAATTTAATGATAAAAGGAATGCTAACACATACTGGAAGTAGCTCCTTTATCTTCAAAGGAAAAAATATTAATGAAGGAAGAAGGGGTTTTACTGTACTTTGCAAGAAGGTGGCACTAATCTCACCTGCTTCTATGTCCAAAACGCCAATGTACTCCCACAATACTCTGACAAAACACACACTTCTCTGTGATTCAGACCAGAGCAACATTTTCATCTATGCATCTCATTCAAAGTGCCCTTTATTTCAACTTCTTCAATAGAACCAAATACTTTGCTCGAGTTCTGACCTCAAAGAATCCTGTCTTGTGTCTGCCTGAAAAACTTGGGCAAAATGATTTTTTTACAACCCAAACAACATCAATTGCCAGCCACACAAAACAGGAGCACTGAAATGGATGTGTTAGTGTGGGGAAAGCTTTCACGGTGCTTTACTGAGAACCCCTTTCTCTCTTGACCCTACATTTTGCCAATTTCCCATATGTTAGCTGTGGGCCAGGACTGGGAAGAAGTCCAGATGCAGCCTAAAAATTCCTTGGTTGACTTATAGGAATAAGAGAAAATAAAACATCCCGACCTTCAAACTTTTAACAAAGAAGGATTTGGAAAGGAATGTGATTAAATAAGCTGTGTGTAGTTTAATTACTTGGATGACCGAAATCTTAATCCAATCTCCAATGCCAGCTCCTCACATGATTATGGTCAAGTACTAACCCCAGTTAGTCGTTCATGAAACCAACAGTATAGGCAGGGAGATGGTGACAAGAAAGTGTGTACAGTACACTGCAACATGGGAAGTGGTCACAGAAAAGCATATAAAGCAGTAATAGTCTCTCCAACAGCTTTAGAAAGCATAATCCAATTAATTGGATCACCAAGGAAGAGTCTTAGTTAGAATTTTGATAAATGAGTCCAAAGTTAAATACTAAAAAGCTGCCTATCAATTAATTGATTCTAGGTCTTTGCAAAGAGATGGGTTTCCAGTTTATGCTTACCGTTGTCAAAACAGCCTCAGGGCAGGGAAGGAGGGTGAGAAAAGAAGGAGAAGACCCTGATTCTTGCAAAATGAAGGCGGCACATAGTCACCAGCTCAATGCTAGGAAAGTGTCGTAATGAATGAAAGCTGTGCAGACATGATCTGGTACTCTACCCACTTGGATGAGCTGCCCTTTCAGGTAATGTCAAGGTCATATGCACTGAGCTGTTAAAGATTTTGAGGAGGAAAATGTTCTCCAGCAAGGCAACTTTCTTTAAAGTATTCTCAGCCCCTAGATATCTTGGTCAGCTCAACAGTGACTCAAGGAACAACAGATAAGACCAGGTGAAAGGTTGGTCAAAGGTCAGAAGGTTTGAACCTTTTGGCTGGACAGTTCAATTCTTTTAACCCCTTCTCTCTCCCTTTTGCTTCCCCTCTCTCCCTTTCCATCCTCCTTTCTCTTTCTTTTTCTCTCTCTCAATTTAGAATTGTTGGAGAAACTTCAATGGTAATGCCAAAATTAAAACAATTTTATATTTTCTCCTTATGAAAGGACTTCAGCTCTAAGCGAAATGATAACTACCTGTGATGGATCACATGTTTTTAAAGAACCATTGAAGAACCCTAGTTACACTTGAAAAATGGATATTGCTAGATGGGGATCAGTAAAGCATACATAATTAGATTACTCTGGTAATGGGCAGCAACAGGATCATTCTAAAAAACAAGATCATTCAGGAAAAAAAAAGATCCTTCTCTAAAAACAAGAACCTAAGTGCCTTTATGTGCACACACGTGCATAAACAGAGGCAGCTGATGGTGGGCTGAGTGTCTTTCCGGCATCCAGGAAAAGGTGGTACTTTTAAAGGTTTCCAGGAGAAACATCACTGAGTATGAGTATAGCATTACGTGCTGTTTGCCCTTGAAGGGAGATGTGACAGTGTACACTCCGTGGCATTCTAGAGTCTAAAAGAATAAGCTTTCACAGAAACAAGTCTAAATCCTCAAAATTGTCTTTCTTGGCTCATTCTTGTAGTTATAGCTTGGGAGAAAAAAGCTCCTTTGCTCATTTCGTGACATGCCTCAACTGTGGATGGCAAACTTGACGACAATATTATGAACAAAGTGATTTAGAACAGGTCTCTAGCAAAAAAACAGAACTCAAGTCTTGGCACAGGGCAGTTGATTAATATGCTCTGGGCCCAAGAAATGCATACACTTGCTGCTAACTGAAACGATCCAGCAGCCTCCTCTGGTAGTCACCTGGGTGACATTGTTCTGTTATCCTAGCCTGTTTGGGCACTGTTATAACTATTTCAAGATTGGTTACCATTTGATTCCCAGAATCTGGATATTCATGGTCCAAAGTTTACCTTTTTGTATTTAAAATGGATGTGTTCAGAAGTCTTCAATATGAAACATTAACAACTATAAATTCATGCAATGTTCATCCTCTCTGGAGACTGAAAGTCTTTTCTGATGCTAATTTGTTTTAGCTTTTAATGTTACAGACATTACATTCCTCACTATCCTTATGGACAAATCATCAAAGGATAATTGAGTTGCCGAGGTAAAGGCAATGGTGACGCTGAGAAGTGAAATCTTAATTTCCTGATTCACTATTTCACCACTAGATTCTATTACATTAGTTTTAGAAATGACCAAGTATTTGAGAGCTAAGAGTGCAGGTTTTGAAACTAGTTGGACCTATGTTTGAATTTGTTTCCCTGTTTACTATTGTGGATCTTGAATAAGTGACATAACCTCTAGTTTTCACTTTCTACTCTTCACACAAAGTCCCAGAAAAGTAGGTAAGTGTGAGCCGATGTTTCCCAAAATGCATACACCGAAGAAATAAAATCTGTCTCTTCATCTCCCAGAGTTAAGGACTAGATAGATTGGCAAGTCAACACGTACTCAGAACGCAGCTGATAGAACACACAGCCATGAAATTAAAAGACCCTTGCTCCTTGGAAGAAAAGTTATGACAAACATAGACAACATATTAAAAAGCAGAGACATCACTTTGCCAACAAAGGTCCATATAGTCAAAACTATGGTTTTTCCAGTAGTCATGTGTAGATGTGAGGGCTGGACCATAAAGAAAGCTGAATGTCAATTGATGCTTTTGAATTGTGGTGCTGGAGGAGACTCCTGAGAGTCCCTTGGACTATAAGAAGATCAAACCAGCCAATATTAAAGGAAATCAACCCTGAATATTCACTGGAAGAACTGATGCTGAAGCTGAGGCTCCAATACTTTGGCCACCTGATGCGAAGAGTGAACACATTGCAAAAGACTCTAATGCTGAGAAAGCATTAGAAGCAAAAGAAGAAGGGGTGGCAGAGGATGAGATGGTTAGATAGCATCAGTGACTCAACAGACATGAATCTGAGCAAACTCTGGGAGATACTGAAGGACAGGGGAACCTGTGTGCTGCAGTCCATGGGGCCGTAAAGAGTTGGACACGCTGACTGACTGAACAACAACAAATAGAACACAACACCCAAATGGAGTCCCAGCTCACCAGGAGGAGCCAGTCAATTAGAGGACTAGCAATTTCCTGATGACTGCAGTAAACAGGCTGCTATATCAGTTACAGCAATAGAAGAACAAAGGAAGGAAAAACAGGTAACGCCTCAATGACAGATATTGCAAATTGTTTGCAACTATTCTAAAAAGTGAATGTGTAGTCAAGAATCATGAAGCCATCATCTTTGAACTGTCAGATTTTCAGATTAGGAAGTAGAAGCACAAAGAGGTTTACCCAACAGAATAAGTAGCAGTAGAAAGATTTGAACCTAGGTCAGACTAATCCATACATTTTCTATCAATACTATGAATTTACTACAAGATGACAATCCAGTGTGTAAATGTTAACTGAGAACTTATCTCAGCCACCTGGAATTTAAACAGACACCATAAATTCCAGAACTTGAATTTGATTTAGGAACCATAAAAGAACTCTGGTCTTCCTGGTGAGCACTGGCACACTTAGTATCAAGCCCCAGCAATGATTTAGACAGAAAAGCATCACAGGGTGAGTCAGCAATAGCTCACCTGATGCAACCCAAAATAGGTGTTTCTTAGTTGTATTCCATGTAAAGACTACCTCATGTCAGCTATGTTTATAAACCATGATGAGCTCAACCCAAACACAGGTGGGAAGGCCATGAACAAGTACATCTACCAAGTCTTTTTAAGCTATGCCTATAACAAAGAAAGCGGAAATAAGCTGTCTGATGCGTTTCATACTTAAATTACCCTACATGACTGATGAAACTCTAATACTGTGCCTCTTTGGCACACTCTGTGATAGTCGCTCAGTCGTGTCCAACTCTGTGGCCCCATGGACTGTAGCTTGCCAGTCTCCTTTGTCCATGGAATTCTCCAGGCAAGAATACTGGAGTGGGTTGCCATTTCCTTCTCCACTGGTATGCTTTACTTTGATTATAAACATTTAACTACATTTAAGCTCAGCAAAAGCATCTTCCATTCTCCCTCACCCCTGACAGCAAAAGGATGAAAAAGGAGTTTGAGATTGTGAGTTTCCATTGGCTAGGAAAAAAAAAAAAACATGGACAAGAAAGAAAGGAAATGAGAAAATACAGTATATTAGTATACAAAAAGATCATGTAACAAAATCAATGTATTGCCTTACTTCATTTTTAATCTTTCAGGAAAATCTTGATCACCAGGATTCAAAGTATGGCTGAAGAAAGGGAATACACATCCTATTCCTTTCTCATGGGCAAATATTTTTTAATATTTACACTAATTGAATACCAGTATTTTCAAGGAGCATTAAACTAAAAACCAAGATGAGGATTATAATACCATGGAGCTCAACCATCTATAGCATTAAATTTTCTTGTGTAATTCAGGATTAATCAACATGAGGTTTAATTAACTCATTTTATTCACTGCAAGTTCAAATAGATGGGTCAGAATAGATGTGTAGGTCTCATTGACAAGATGATATTTAAAGCAAAGAATGGAGAGGGTGAGGGAGTTAGTCATGTGGTTATCAAGGAGAAGAGCATTTTCGCCACTAACCTTGATCCAACCCAACACTCCTAGTCTCGGCCCCACTGGATGGAGTCTCACCACGTGCTCTTGGCTTTGCTCCAGCATTGTTCCCTCTTGCCAACACAGCTTGTCTTAGGTTCATACACTTTAGTTTTAAATAGCTTCCATTAAAGAGCTTTTAACACTAAATCTAAGTTGCTCTGATCTTAGCTTGGGGTCACTGAGGCCCATCAACACTAT
This sequence comes from Bison bison bison, assembly GCF_000754665.1. Lineage (NCBI taxonomy): Eukaryota > Metazoa > Chordata > Mammalia > Artiodactyla > Bovidae > Bison > Bison bison. The sequence goes on from NW_011494811.1 coordinate 3,595,746, forward strand.
ATCCTTGTCTTAGTCAAATTGATGTGTTTTTTTTTTTTTTTCCTCTTTCTCATTGTTGTTCTTTCTTTCTTGACTATCTGGACTCTAAAATCTACCAGAAAGTAGAACTCACCAGCACCTCCACCAGAAGCTAAATGTGCAAAGTAAGAAGATAGCAAACTTTGTAAGGGTCATTAGGACAATAACACAAGGAGTAGCTTGAGTAAGCTCCGGGAGTTGATGATGGACGGGGAAGCCTGGCATGCTGCAGTCCATGGGGTTGCAAAGAGTCGGACACGACTGAGCGACTGAACTGAACTGAGGAATTAATAGGGGTTGCTAATTAACATGGGCTAGTCAGTGCCATAATTACAAAGATGCCCTGCAGAGTAAGTTTCTAGTGGTTGAGGTTTCAGTGGCTAGAACTTTCCCCTTCATGGACCAGTATGTGGCCACAAATGTCAGTATAATAACCTACCTTGGAGTATTTTGTATATTTTACCCATTTTAAGACTTTGCTCTTTCAGTGCTATGCATTCTTCCTTGAGTAAATATTTATCTACGCAGTCTAATGGTTACAGCCCAAAGAGAGAAGCCAGGAAATCTGGCTTCTTTCTGCTCCTGCTTTTCAATATGACAGTGTGAAAGCCATTTCTCCTTAGTTCCCTCTACGAAGGAACTAAGAGTCTATGCCCTTGGACTAAGTCCTAGAGACCTTCACACAAAATTACTCATATTCCACGGGATTCTTATCCCACTAAAATGCCCAAGTCCTGGAATTAATCACGGAGTAATCAGTCTGTTCTTGTCGCCTCTGGGAGCCCAATTAGGCCTTCCAGTTCACAGAAGGAAAATCTACAGCCCAAAGCTTATTCCCTAGGTCTCAGTGAACCTACTGACAGCCATCTTGGAAAATAAATTTTTGGTTCTCAGGTTGAATTTCTCTCTCAGACAGTATGACAAAGTAGCAAACAGCTCTTTGCCAAGAATGTAGAGAATATAACTATCTTTAAGCCTGACCTGGGTTTCAATAGCAACAGATCAAACACAAAAACTTATTAATTACAAATGACTCAAGCCAGCTCTACTTGGCTTTATAAATAAGAATAAAAAACACACCTCAACAAATTAGACACTGAACTAACTATATAAGAGTGTACACCAATTTGAATTCTGCCATTGACTTGTTGGGGAACTTTTTTCGGAAAGTCAAAACTTCGCTGGCTTCAACTTCCTCATCCGTAAACTTTTTTAACTGATATTTTACTGTAACTGGGTTTTTGCAAGCAATAAACTTAAAAATTCCTTTGAAAAATGCAAATGCCTGGAGCTGTATAATCAGTCACATCGTCTCCAGAATAAAACAAAGGCAAGGCCCTACTCCTGATCCAGATGGCCCTACACTCAATAAGAAGAGACCTTGGAGATTTGGCTCAGAAGTGAGTAAACAGACTACAATACAGGAAGGGCAAGCTACTGGGGAGGGAGGCCAATGCAGGTTAATCATTCACAGGATTAAGTGTCTTATTTCTCTTTCATAACATAGGCTTGACTAGCTGAAAACATACCCAGCCAAGCACAAAAAGCCATCGGTGGTTAAAAGGAAATAATTGAATGAGAAAGGAACCATGGTTCAGGTTCACATCATTTTAATTCTCTTAAATTCTTCCTTAAAGGGTCTTTCTTCACTTGAAATTTGAGAGAGATCAGTTCAACCTGGATACATAATTATTTTTCTTCCCTACACCAATTTATATATTGTATGAGTGAGCTTCCATAAGTTTACAGATTTTAGTGGAAGAATTTGGCAACAGCTTTCAGTCCTGATCTCAGCTTCTTGCTATGTGACTTAGGCAAGTCTCTTAATCTAGCTAAGCTTCTTATTCCCCCAAGTTAGAAAACAGAAATTCTGAATTGAGCCCTGGCTAACAAAGGCACAAGCTCATTAGCGCCTGGCTCTCCCTTCCTTAGAAGATGTTTGTACTTTGCAATGTGATCAGAGGTCAAGTCAGTGAGGACAGGACAAACGTATTAATACATGTAATAGGTTAAGAATGAAATGACAGAAAAACACACAGGATCAACACCCTCCTCTCAACAACTGACCAAGCATTTCCTTACCCTTCTGAATTAGAACCGGACAATTTAAGGGAGAAGGGAAGGTACAAATTGAAATTAGAGACTAAACAGAATATAATGGAAAGAAGCATACTAAAACTGGCTGGTGGGTATACAAATTTAAACAGAGTTATGAGTTTTAAATATTTTCATCAGCCTAAAATAAGAATATGAGATATGATAAATATGATGAAAGGTTATAACTGCCTAAAACACTGCATTTAATTTTTTCTTTAGAAAATAACAAAATGAAAATTTACAGTGAATAAAACTTTAATCCTTTTCTCTAGAGAAGACTCTTTTCTAGAAATTCTTACTTTTTTTTCATACTGCAGGCTCGAGAGTAACAGAAAATGATGAAGGATCAAATAAGGTAGAATCTCTTAGGAAAAAGAACCTACTGTATAAAGATATGAACTCAGTCAGGCTGAGAACTTGTCCACCTCTTCACACAGGAAAGCAAGAGACTTCTGCTACTTGCCAGGGTATGGAGGAGGAGCTAATTTGTATGTTGACCTAAAACTCTCCCTGGGCAGGTGGGCCTTGCTCTTCTAATGACTCCTAATGAAAATTTACTTTGTTCTACCCGAAGGCTCGGAGAAGGCAATGGCAACCCACTCCAGTACTCTTGCCTGGAAAATCCCATGGACGGAGGAGCCTGGTAGGCTGCAGTCCATGGGGTTGCTAAGAGTCGTACACGACTGAGGGACTTCACTTTCACTTTTCACTTTCATGCACTGGAGAAGGAAATGGCAACCCACTCCAGTGTTCTTGCCTGGAGAATCCCAGGGACGGAGGAGCCTGGCGGGCTGCCAGTCTATGGGGTCGCACAGAGTCGGACACGACTGAATCGACTTAGCAGCAGCAGCACCCAAAGGCTAAAACCAAGACATAAAGCTTTTATTTTGGGAAACCTTAGTCTAAAACTCAATGAAGGCATTGTTCACTACACTTTTCTTTTTTCTTTTACTTCAACTCTTTATGCTCACAAATGAGAATAAAAGTTTTCATAGTCTTTCCAAAATGTAACTTTCTAATTGTGAAAAAGAGATACAACCTAAATGTACAACATCTAGAAGAACAGTGATGGAAATTATGCTACAATGAGAGAATTTATTTTGTGGCCATTAAAAATCTGTTTACAAAAAATTTTTTAATAGAATGAGAAAATGATCATGATGAAATGGCAAATGAAAACACTATACAAGATTATGTAAACTATGAGCTAAAGTGTGTAAAAATTTAAATATTTAAAGATGAAGGAAATATAATGTTATTAACAGTAGATATTTAAGGATGGGTTTTTAGATCATTAACTTTTTTTATAATAGCTTTATTGAGAGATAATTCACATACTATACAATTCATTCATTGGAAAATTCTCAATCATTTTTAAAATAGTCACTGAGTGGTACAACCATTACCACAATCAATTTTAGAACCTTTTTATCACTTCAAAAAGAAATCCTGTACCCTTTAGCTATCATCCACAAGCCCACCCACTCCCATCCGTAAGCAACCACTAACCTAATTTCTGTCTCTATAGATTTCCCTGTTCTGGGCATTTCACACAAATGTTATCTTAGAATGTGCGGTCTTTGGTGAAAGGCTTCTTTCACTTAGCATAATGTTTTCAAGGTTCATCTACATTGTAACATGTATCAGTACTTCATTTCTGTTTACCATCAAATAATATTTCATTGTATGGACATGCCACCTGTTGTTTATTCATTCATCCACTGATGTATATTTAAGGTATTTCCACTTTGGGGGTATTACTAATAATGATGCTATGAACATTTGTATACAACTTTTTTTCAATTATTTTAAGTGTATTCTTAGGAGCAGATGGATCCGTTTTTAAAACAATTTTGTGCTCCCAAATCTTATATGTACAAGGTACTTATAATTCTTTTATTATTAAAGAAAAATAGTAACAAAAAAAGATATCCCTTTGAGTTCAATTCTTCCATTGCCAGAACTTCCCGTGCCCAATCTCTCATGCTCTCTGAAACCCAAGCCAGACGTTTTCTAGTTAATTACCTAAAATGTTTTTAACAAACGCTTGTTCTCAATTGGACCCTGTACTGGGCAAATTAGAGGATATGAAAGAAATAGGAAATGAGGTCTTTGCTTTCAAGAAAGGAATGCTGCTAAACTCTAGAGAGAATGCTTGGGAGGGAAAACCACTAACATTAACCTAGGAAACAGAGGAATATGGCATATTCAAGTGGGGTGGTTCCATCCTGCACTGCAGGTGAACCATTTTATTGCTCAACAGAAAACTAAGTCTGAAAACTGAACTTCACAGTCATTGCAACCATCTGTAAGGAAGGCATTTCTCTAATGAACCTAAGGCAGGGAGATGGTTAAAAGGTTCTTTCTACCCCAGCTAAGTATTACCTGCTCTTTTCTATGTACATTCACACATACGTACCAACAAGATTTGTTTCTGTTTAGAAAAGGCTGTGTTGGCAGGGCAGTGTAAGGAAGTGGAAAAACAGTACAGCCGTAAGATAAACTAGGAATGCACCTGGGATCTCCAGTTCAAAATATGCCCATTGGTTCAAAATGCATCCTGCCCTCATATGTACAGATATCACTAACCAGGTGGCTCAGACAGTAAAGAATCTTCCTACCGAAGCAGGATTCGTGGCTTCGATCCCTGGGTCGGGAAGATGCCCTGAAGAAGGAAATGGCAACCCACTCCAGAATTCTTGCCTAGGAAATCCCATGGAAAGAGGAGCCTGGCGGTCTACAGTCCATGGGGTCACAAAGAGTTAGACATGATTTAGCAACTAAACAACAACCAACTCCCTCTTATACCGCCTAGGCCACAGGAGAATTCAAGCCCTGAGGACTCAGCAATATCCACAGAGAGAGCTGTTTGTGATATAAGATACCACATTGAAGGAAGGGATGCACATCTTAAAACGTAATATGCTATTTTAAATATATTGAGGTGTTCTGAAAAATAATATAATAAACACCCATACACTTGATTTAAGATACAAAACTGTAAGGTCTATTTTAAAGACTAAATAAATGGAAAAAATCAAATTATGCAAAGTGAGTGACCAATAATAAAATAAGAAGGTTAAGCCATCAGCAAGAGGTCTTAGAGTAGGGTAAATCACTTTGAGTGCAGAAAGCTGGAACCAGGCACTAAACAATAAAATGAAACCAGGCCATTTTAGGACAATATAACTTGTCCCAAACATGACTCTGGCCTGGGCCCTCCCTCGTCGTCCTTCACGGCAGCCTCCTCTGAAACCATGCTTCTCCCAGGGTACCAGATGAATCATTTGTTAGAAGAGTGAAGAAAACAGCCCCAGATGAAAAAGAACAGAGACCCAAATTCATAGAGCATCCTACGCACGTTGGAGTCTTCAGGGAACAGGGGCTATATAAACGACTGTGAGAGTGATTAGGGAAACAAAACAGCAAGAATAATCCCTCCTGAAAACTGAAAGAGGAGAGTGCCAGGAATGAAATGCGTTGGTGGAGGCATGCCCATGTCCTAGGACGGGAATAAAGGCAGGTTTTAAAGGGCAAGTCTGAAATATACTCGCTGAATGTGACCTGCCTTGCTAAGCCTGGTTCTTGTCATGGCTATTATGCCCTCAATTTCATGAACATCATGTTCACTTGGGAAAAAAAAAAAAGAAAGAAAAAACTTGTTTTAGTAGTAATTGCACATCAATACGAGAGTCCTATTATTTCTATTAAGTTAATTAACCTATTTTTGAAAAGTATACAAAATAGATCACTTAAGTGGGTGTGACCTTACCCAGTGAACTATGCTTTTAAACTGTCTGCAACTATTAAGATTTATAGTCGCCTTTATCAACATCTTAGCTGGAAAAGGCTGGCTGAGTGAAAGGCATGTAGCGCCAGGAAAAGACACCGTTGGTCCCTATCAATCAGCCTATTATAACTTCATGATATTTAGATAATATGATTAGATTTTCAAATTGAATGCTGTTTAATCTAAATTCCAGAGTGCTTGTGTAATCATGTCATATTTTTAAGCTCAGGCCAATAGTCTGAAGGAGAGAATTTGTAACTGAGGTCTATAAATATAATAATGTTCTTCCTAGACTGCTAAGGAAGAAAACTGCTTTACCATGGCATACATATGTGGGCAAAAACTACTTACAAATTTTCACCACTATCATCAACAGCATAAAAGGACTTTGCAGAACTGAGCACAATGTTAGGCAATGTACAATAGTTTTGTCCTGTATTTTGGTCCTGGGTTGATGGCAAAAAATTCTAGAAGTCCATTTCTATTAAACATCAAATTTAATTCCATTTATGAAGCGATAATGTTCATTCGAGCCTCTTGGTCATATGGCCCACCTGGTTCCTTGGTCATATGGCCCACCTGAAGAAGTGATATTTGTGCTATAAGTAATAACATTCACTGACAAGAAGATAAAAGATATTTCCAAGCTCTCATACTCTAACAAAATGATCTCATTGTTGGAGAAAGAAATGCAGATCTCAAAAAACATCAAGTCTCCCAAGCCTGATAACCTCCTTAGAATCTGTGAGCTCCAACATTATATATATGAAATATGAAGTCTTTCCATGTTGAGACCTCAACTGAAAAATAGTGAACTGAGTCAAAGTCACGGAGCAGCAGTCCGATCTAACTCATTTTTAAAACTCCACTAATGATCTACCAGGCTCTCGGAAACTGACTGAACAAATGAATGAATGAGTGTGCAGAAGCTGGCTCTTTGATGCCTCCAGAAGTCTAGGCTTCTTAGTCTTTGAAGCTTTAGTCTCTGTTCCCACGTTCATTTCTTCTTAAGTACAGATCTTCATGTGTGCTTCACACAAAGTGAAGTGAATTATTGGCTATTTCCCATTCATTGGTTTTTTTTTTTCCCTCCAAATTCATGTCTTAGCTTGCATTTTCCTTCTTTTAAACTTTTTATTTTATATTGAAGTATAGTCGATTAACAACACTATGATAGTTTCAGGTGCCCAACAGAGGGACTCAGCCTTACATTCTCCTGCTTTCTTCTTTTTGCAGGAAGGTTTTCTGATCGCCTTGTGTTTAAATCCTACCCACAATTAACATATACTTCAGGGATTTATTCCCAATGAAATGGATGTAAAGGGGTTCTGGACACAAAGGTAGAGGGTGGGCTGGAGGAGGTAATTGAACTGAAATGGAAGATTTAAGGAAGAGTCTACATCCTGGGACAGACAACATCTGCACCTTAGCCTCTTTCTCTCCCTCAGCTCCCTAAACTCTGGCAACCAGATGTTTAACTCTCAAAAAGAAAATTGAAACAGTCTTCTCTGGACAAAAAGATTTCTTTTCTATGTAGAGAAAAGACATACAGACGTAGACATTTGGAGGTCCACCCACAAGACACTGTTTCCATGCCATAAACCGTCTAATAAAGACACCAGTCAACAAAACTGCCCATGTACCTAAAGCACCTGTGTGTGTCTGTGTGTGTGGTACAAACATGTGATGCCCATGCATGTGCATGCACCTCTTACTCTTCAACACAGAGGGCCAAAGAACATCAGACTGTTGAAAGAAAGCCTCCACCATGAGAGATAAAGAGCAAATCATAATCCCATCCATGTCACCTGTATCATAAAAACAGTTTGTGTTTCCCAATGGGAGAGTTGGACCATAAAGAAGTCTGAGCACCAAAGAACTGATGCTTTTGAATTGTGATGCTGAAGAAGACTCTTGAGAGTCTCTTGGACAGCAAGGAGATCAAACCAGTCAATCCTAAAGGAAATCAACTCTGAATACATATTGGAATGACTGATGCTGAAGCTGAAGCTCCAATACTTTGGCCACCTGATGCAAAGAGCTGACTCACTGGAAAAGACCCTGATTCTGGGAAAGATTGAAGGCAGGAGGAGAATGGGATGACAGAGGATGAAATGGTTAGATGGCATCACCAACTCAATGAACATGAGTTTAATCAAGCTCCAGGAGATGGTGAAAGGCAGGGAAGCCTGGCAAGCCGTGGTGCATGGGGTCACAGAGTCAGACACAAGTTAGTGACTGAACATCAACAACAACAATGAAACAACTATATTAAAGATGCTTAATGGGCACTTCTGGGCATGTTAAGGATATGATTTTCAATATTTGGCACCTTGTACTTTGATAAGATCTGTATGAATATCAATATAATGATGATAGAAATGTCTATGTCCCTTTTATTAGTGAAAATGTAGTTTAACAAAGAAGTGGTGAATTAAGAAATATAAATTTGGTATATTTACGTTAAGATAGTGTCCATCCTGGGCCACTGTCACATCTAACCAAACTCTTTGTGCTTGACCCAGTCTTTAAAATTATCCTTCATTTTTTCTCTTCATATTACTTCTCCTTCCCAATTTAGAAATCAAAACTCTTATTTTCCTCAGAATCTGGTGAGCTGGCATGGAGACAGTGATCTGTTTGATTAATATCAAACAGTATTAATATCCTAAAGTATTTAATGACTAATAGATCTGTGTCTCCTTCTAAGGCAAGGGGCTAAAGAAAAGAGGATGCCAGGGTCAAAGGCCTTCAGCTCAGCACTAGCTCATCCATGGCAAAGGAATGACCTTAGGCAGATCAGTGAATTGCTTTGAAGTTATATTCTTTTACCTCTAAAATATATATAATAGAAATCTATCTAATAAAGTCCTTTTCAAAACTAAATAAGACAATGCTTATGGAAGGACTTCACAACTATGTATAAAGTTCTAAAGAGGGCAGGAAATGTAGACAGAATATAAGAAAACTGATGAATGAGTCTTTAAGGTGAAATTTCAGACTATGAAATCTCTGGGTAAGTACAAGGAGTATGGGAGCGTTCTTCTTGATCCTTCACTCACACAAGTAAAGACCAGGTATACCTATCAAATCTTAATCTGGGTACTTTTAAGGGCCATTTCCATGCAACACTGAAAAGGGAGTGGAATTTGAGCAAGGAGATATGGTTATGGGACTTTACTTCATCCATCCATGCATACACTCAACTATCTATCCATCCATCCATCCAACCAACCAGACAGGCCCTAGCTCTGTGCCAATCACTCAGCTGGACACGAAAATACAAAACTGGACAAGATACAATCCCTCTGGTAATTAAGTACGAAGAAAAGGCAATACACAAAGTACGTGCCATAGGTTTCATAGGAACTATGTAAGCAATATGCACAGGGTACGATGAAGCAAGATTAATCAATTCCATTTGAGTCACTAGAGACTTTATGCTGAAACTGGGTGTTAAAAAATCAACGGGTATTCATCGATCAAAGAAATGGACAGAGAGAGGGTAGAGTGTTCAACAACATGTGTGTTTAATAACACACAAATATTCAATATGGTTGAAGCATAAACCAGCGAGAGGATGCCAAGCTAGAAACAAGGTAAAAATAATTAAGACCATGATAATATCAGAAGTTTAAATCTTATCTTGTAAGGACACAAGAATCCACTACCAAATTTTTTAAAGTGAGAAAGTGACACTTTATGACTTGTATTTTGGAAGGCTAATCTAGAAATGGCCCAAGAATAAACTGCAGTTGGATAGGTCTGGTGGCAAGAAGACAATTGCAGTCATTCAGTTGTCCCTGAGTAGGTCAATAAAGTGAAGCTGAAAAGAGAGAACAGATCTAAATTCCTGGCTTTCACTGTCTCTTCCACTCTATCATCATCAGTCACCTCCGGGATGTTACCACTGGGTGGGTACCTTGTACTCTGTTCACCTGGCACTGTATTCACAGCACTGGGTCAGATCACCCTTTTATAGAATAAGGTATTAATGCAGAGGAATGGGGGTGGAGGTGTGAGTAGGGAATTGTCTCTAAGGCCTTTCAGCTATTTCTCTTATGCATGATGTTTACCAAATTAAATGAAGTATTCTACAGCATGCAAAACTTAAAAAGAATTTTATAAAGTACATACAACCTTGAGTATAAACCCAGTGCAAAATATATGTGTGTGTGTGTTGTATAAGTAGAAAGTTGGTTTTGATCATTACTAAAAAAAGAAAGTTTAACGAGGGATACAAGATAATACAGAGAGCTGGCGAGAGACTGGAGCACCAGTACAAATCCAGTCCAGGCCTGGTGTGACTGGAAGATACTTTGATATAATGGTGCTCTGTTGGCTAGTATGAAATAACTGATCTGTTTTATGCCAGTTCTCACAAGACAAGCATCTACACCACAAAATAAATAGCACTCCTGACCCTAATAGGACTCTGTCCAAGAGAAAAATTCTGGATGAATAAAGTCTGAATTTCTGCCTCCCTGCCCCTTTCTCCACCATAAAGGTGGTCCCCTTTCCACTGTTCCATCCAAATCAATAACCTCTAGATGTTCCTTATCTCTCTGTGGCAAAGCCCACATGCCACTGTGCAATCTTACTTTCTAAGAGGATCCATGGAGGGTTCCAGGTTTACACACATTAACTGGTGCAAGCTTCCCGATGCGTTATTAATGGGACAAAAGAATAAATTTCATTTTAAAGTGATTTTCAAATCTTCCTACAGAAGGACATCTGAAAGTACTTAAGAAACACACCATATCCCTTGTGACTGAAAGAAAGAAAGAAAAAAAAAGGCCTCTTCTGTCTTGCTCCATAAAGGTTATTGAAAATACCATGCGATTAATGCTATTTATATGGCATTGAGCTAAACTCAAAAGGTAACACTTAACCACTCTCTGTTTACCAAGTTAATCCACCAGATTTGTTTACTTTGCCTGATTTACTAAGACAAATACATTGAGTGTCTGAAATGTTTTATCTGGCCCTGGGAAAGGAAAACTAAAGGAGTGTTGTGCTTTTATTAATAGATAAGTGCAAACAGGCCCTATCCTATCAAATGAACAGCTAGGACCTTTGGCCACTGTTTACTGAAAATAAAATTAGCCTTGGCTGGCAGGTACTTATCAGATCTGAGAATAATTAACTACCCACATCTGGTACATGTTACTGAAAATGCTAGTGGGAGCCATTAACTTTGGTAAGGGTTATTTTTCCTGAACAGCTAACATCCCCCTAACATACCATCGGAATGCACCCTTTTCTTCCCAAACACACTCATGGCAGCACCAAAAGCAGTTCCACAAGCTGTTTCCCCACTTCAACTCCACAGAAAGACAGTCCTAGAAATCCAAAAGAAATTACTGAGACCTGGCTGGTTCCCACCACACTCCACAATGCTAACCCATGGGATCACCTGCCCTAGCAACACAAACAAGGGTCCTTTTAAGTTAATCAATAAGAACACTTTGTACTTTAAGTTTTCTGTTTTGTTTTTTCTTAAAGGACTTCAAGGGACATCACCAGTGTAGAATAAAATGAGTACAGCTTTCACAATTTGAAAGGAGAGTCTAGGAACCAACATCCTTTAGAGCTAGTCAGCTGGAGAGGCAGTAATCAAATTGAGGTAACTTTGGCCCTAGTTCATTTCTTTTCTATACTAACAATATCTTTACCAGGTAAGAGTTTTTACACTTTTATTAGAAGGAAAGGAAATGCTCTAAGGCATTTATATAAATAAGCAATGCAAAATAAATCATTTTATATTTATATCACAGGAACTAGAGCCAGGAAACTCAAGGACTCTGCAATTAGCTTGCTGTAAAATTCTAAACAAGTCAGATGACTCGTTTAGTCAAGTGACCTCTCTTCTCTCTGCTCTGTAAACTGAGAATACCAACATATCCCACAAAACTGTGGGGAGGAGTAAACTTCTGACAGCACCAGGAAAATGCATATAAATGGAGAGATAAGAAATTCCAAATCTCCAAGAACATTTCTTCTCAAGGAAATTAGCAGGACTATACTAATAAAGTGTAACATTTTACCCAGCACCATTTACAAAGGTATTTTCCCAAAATGTTTTGTAGACATACAATTATTACCCCTGCTACTGTGTCAGGAGGACTTGCATTCTGGAGACTAAGACCTTGGGTGGTTTGAAGATAAGTAGTTGCCTTATTTCCCAGGAAATTGCAAATTGGATTTTATGAACAATGAATAGATGGCTTGTCTATACACCCATACCTTACTAACATGCTAGACGGGTAGACATTAGACATCTTAGTAGGTGAGGACACGAACTATGAATTGGGGATATCTAGGGATATGAAACCAGTAAATAAGGCTTGAGGACTTACCAGGTGGCTCAGTGGTAAAGAATCCACCTGCCAAGCAGGAGAGGAAGGCTTGATCCCTGGGGAGGGAAAATCCCCTGGAGAAGGAAGTGGAAACCCACTCCAATATTCTTGCTTCATTGTCAGAGGGGCCTGGCGTGCTGCAGTCCATGGATTTGCAAAGAGTTCTGACATGACTTAGCCACTAAACAACAACAACATTTAAGGCTTGGGACACAAAAGGAAGTAAGAGTAATCTGCATGGAGGAAATATAATAAAGGAGAGGGAACTGAGGCCAAAAGAAAACAGAAGGAACAAAAGAAGCAATCATAGAGCTGGGTGGATGGTGAGTTAAAAAACGAAGCCAAACCAGGGGGTGATAGGCATGGGCTGAAGGGACCTCAAGTGATTAAAGCAAGACAGAAGGAGGGTCTTCCACGTGAGATACCAAGGCAAGTAGGAATTATTTGGTTGAAATTGGAGAAAATGCTGTTGATCTGGTTTGGGTTCAGTGAAGCTGAAAAGAATTAGAGAGAAATGGATCTGTAATTCCGTGCATGCACAGAATTGTGAGGCACCTGGAATATGATACTGAAAAATTATTTGGTAAGACAGGCAAAATGAGAAAAGTCCCAAATCTTCCAATTCCAATAATAAATTTGATTTGCTGGATTGTTAAAGACTTCTCTGTCAATGCCTTCTGTACTATCCCTCTACTCATTCCATTACTCTACTGGAATACTATGTGACGTGTGACTAGAGAAGTACAGCTTTCCTACGTCATTCAGACTTGCACAATCCAGAAAGCACTTGCAGTCCTAAGGAGATGAACTGTTGGATGTATGTTCGTGTCATTAAACAAGCAGATTGATTTCTCTGAAATGCTAAGCCCCATAACTAGCAGCTCAGTTGCTCAGTCGTATCTGACTCTTTGCGACCCCATGGACTATAGCCTGCCAGGCTCCTCTGTCCATGGAATTCTCCAGGCCAGAATACTGGAGTGGGTAGCTATTCTCTTCTCCAGGGGATCCTCCCAACCCAGGGATTGAACTCAGGTTTTCAGCACTGCAGGCAGATTCTTTACCATCTGAGCCACCAGGAAAGCCCCTATAACTAGCAGCTACAGTATATTAAATATACTCTTCTGCCTTCATTCCTTTTTCCCCAAAACATGTGCTGATTAAAGGGAATAAAATTCTGTACATTTTCTAGCACATTAAATATCCTATTTGCATCATAATTTTAAAAAACGCTTTGGCTGAGAGGTTAAAAAATAATTATTTCCCCTCATATAGAATCTTCTATTTGAAAGGTTTAAAAGGCATCTAAGATAAACTTATATATTTGTTTTAAAATTATTCAGTATTCATGGAAGCAACCTAAATGTATAACGGAAGATGAATGGAAAGACGACATGGTATATAGATATATATATGCTAAGTCGCTTCAGTCGTGTCCGACTCTGTGCTACCCCTGAGACGGCAGCCCACCGGGCTCCCCCATCCCTGGGATTCTCCAGGCAAGAACACTGGAGAGGGTGGCCATTTCCTTCTCCAGCGCACGAAAGTGAAAAGTGAAAGTGAAGTCACTCAGTCGTGTCTGACTCTTAGCGACCCCATGGACTGCAGCCTACCAGGCTCCTCACCCATGGGATTTTCCAGGCAAGAGTACTGGAGTGGGGTGCCATTGCCTTCTCCAAGAGATATATATATATATATACACACACACACACACACACACACAAAGGAATGCTGTTGTCGTTGTTTAGTTGCTAAGTTGTGCCCTACTCTTTTGTGACCCCATGGACTGTAGTCCACCAGACTCCTCTGTCCATGAGATTTCCCAAGCAAGAATACTGGAGTATTTGGTTACTGGTTGCCATTTCCTTCTCCAGGGGATCTTCCTGACCCAGGGATTGAACCCTAGTCTCCTGCATTGGCAGGTGGATTCTTTACCACTGAGCCACTAGGGGAGCCCATACTCAGCCATAAAAAGAATGAAATCTTGCTACTGGTGAAGATGTGGATGGACCTAGAGGGTATTTGCTAAATGAAATAAGTCAGATTTCTTACATGTGGAATTATGACTTCACTTATATATGGAATCTAAAAAACAAAATGAGTTTTAAAAAATGGAAACAGACTCATAGATACAGAGAAGAAACCGGTGGTTTCCAGAGGAGAAGGGCCAGGGGAATAAAAGAAATAAGTGAAAGAAATTAAGAGGAACAAACTTCAGTTATAAAATAAATAAGTCACAAGTTGTAATATACAGCCTAGGGGATATCATCAATAATACTGTAGAAACTTTGGATGGGGACAGATGGTTACTAGACTTTTCATTTCATAATGTATGTAAATGTTAAATAACCTGCTGTACACCTGAAACTACCATAATACTGTACATCAATTATATTTCAATGAAAGAAAAAGAAAACTCTAAGAAATATACCAAAACCCCCACCAAACCCTCTTAGAACTAATAAGTGAGTTTAGCAAGGTCACAGGATATAAGACAAGTAATCAAAAATCATTTCTACATATTAGCATGTACACAGGGATGCTGTTGTTTAGTTGCTAAGTCATGTCTGACTCTTTGCAACCACATGGACTGTAGCCTGCCAGGCTCCTCTGTCCATGGGATTTTCCAGGCAAGAACACTGAAGTGGGTTGTCATTTTCCTTCTCCAGGGGATCTTCCTGACCCAGGGATCAAACCCAAGTCTCCTGCACTGGCAGGCAAATTTTTTACCACTGACTGAGCCATCAGAGAAGCCTGTACACAGGATACTGAAATAAAATTAAAAACAGACCTGCTATGTGATCAAGCAATCCTACTTCTGGGTGTATATTTGAAGGAAATGAAATTAGTATCTGGGCAAGATATCTGTACTCCCATGGTCATGGAAGCACTGCTCACAATAGCCAAGATAGATATACAACCTCAATGTTGAGAATAAATGAAGTGTGATATACACACACCCACGTGTACACATTCACACAATTAGCCATAAAAAAGGAAGAAAATCCTTCCACTTGTGACAACATAGATGAACAGGGAGGACATTAAGCCAAGTAAAACAAGCCAGACAGAGAAAGATAAACACTGTATGATCTCACCATTACGTGGAATTTAAAAATAGAAAAGTCCAACTCAGAGAAGCAGAGAGCAGAATCATGGTCGCCATGGTGGGTGGAGGAAGTGGGGATATGTTGGTCAAAGGGCACAAACCTTCAGTTATAAGATGAAGTCCTGGGGATCTAACGCACATCATGGTGACTATAGTCAAGAATACTGTTCTGTATTCTTAAGACTTGCTGAGGATAGATTTTAAGTTTTCTCACCACACTCACACAAAATTTATCTATGTGAGGTAATGGATGTTAATTAACTATGGTAATCATTTTACATTGTATACATATATCAATCATGTTGTATGCTTTAAATATATACAATTTTATTTGTCAATTATACCTCAGTAAAACTAGGAGAAATACTATTTATCATCACTAAAATAAATGAAGTACTTAGACGTAAATCAAACAAAACATGTACAGTACTTGTATGCTGAAAACTACCCAAAACTCATGAAAGCAATAAAATAAGATTAAACAAATGGAGATAAATACTGTGAAGATTTTTTAATTGAAAGCATTCAGTATTTGATTTAAAATAACCCTAGATTATTTAAATTTAAATTTAAAGAAATTTTATATGAAATAAAAATGATACCTGAAAAATTAGCTAAAGCTTTTATAGAACAATTTTTTTAAACTTTTTTCTAACCTTTTATCTTATGTTGGATTATAACCAATTAACAGTGTTGTGATTGTTTTAGGTACACAGCAGAGTGACCCAGCCATAGGTTTTCTTGTATCCCTTCTCCCCTAAATTCCCTTCCCATCCAGGCTGTCACACAATACTGAGTAGGGTTCCCTGTGCGATACAGCAGGTTCTTGTTGGTTATCCACTTTAAATATGGCAGTGTGTGCATGTCCATCCCCAACTCCCTAACTATCACTTCCCCCAGGCTCATAGCTCAGAACCATAAGCTCATTCTCTAAGTCTGTGAGTCTATTTCTATAAGTAAGTTTATTTGTATAATTTTTTTTAGATTCCACACATAAGTGATATCACAGATATTTTGCTTTCTCTGTTTGATTTACTTCACTAATATGACAATTTTACCCATTAAATAAGAGAAATCAGTGTTCTAATATTGGCTGTTATGAAAATAAATGTTTTTCTGAATTGATTGGCTACTGAACTGTACCTAGATGTCTGAATCCTTCAAATCTTGCTCTGTATCATACCTTTCTTTCAAAATTTTTCTTAATAGTAATAGCTTGGAACTGGAACCTTATTATACAGGAGGGTTTCTTAACCTTCACACTATATTGGCGTTTGGGGCTGGGTAATTCTTCATGTGAGGTGCTGTCCTGTGCACAGATGTTCAGCAGCATCCTTGCGTTCTACCCAGCAGTATCTCTTCAAATTCCCTGCTCAGTTCTGACAACCAAAAAAATGTCTCCAGACATCACCAAATTTCCCCTAAAGGCAAAATCACCCCAGCTGAAAACAACTGCTATAAAGGAACGACAACCATCACAGTTTTATTCAGGAGAACGTGAAGTCAAAGTGTTGGTTGCTTAATCCCATGCCAGGTTCCTCTGTCCATGGAATTCCCTAGGCAAGAAAACTGGTGTGGGTAGCCATTCCCTTCTCCAGGGGATCTTCCCCACCCAGGGCTCAAACCTAGATCTCCCACATGGTGGGCAGATTCTTTACCACCTGAGCCATCAGGGAAGAAGCACAGTATTCTAGGGATACAAGTTATGAAGAAAAGAAGATGGGCTTTAGAGTTACGCAGACTGGAATTAGGACTATCACTCAATAGCTGTGTAGCCTTCTGAAAATCAACTTAATTAAGCCTCAACTTCCTCATTAATGAAACGGGTATAACAACATCCTAGTAGACATTTGCCTTTGCCCTCCAGCCCAGTCCTCTCTTCCTTAGGAGGAAACAGTTTTTCCACCCTCATTATATTCCTGTGCTCCAGGGTTGAGCATGTGAGGCCCGCCTAACCAGTGAAATAAATGCATGTCCTAGGCATTAATTAATAGCGCAAGGATGGGCATGTGACCCAAGCTGGGCCAATTATACTCAATTCTGAGGCATTTTGCTGGAGAAAGAGGAAAGATGCATTGTCTTTCTCCTGAAGTTGTTAAGCGAGTAGGACCATAAGCCTAGAGCTTCTGTGTGGGAAAAATCAACCCAGTGGAAAATAAAGTCAAGAGACATAGAGAGACCAAGCCTTGATGAGACGATGTAAAATACCTGAAGTTCGATCTACCCCTTACGTTCTTCAGTTACGTTAGGTAATGAATTCCCTTTTATTTTTACTTAAGTCAGGATTGAGTTGGGTTTTATCACTTGGAACCAAAAAGGTCCTAACCTATGAGTTACCTATCTCAAACAGTTGTTGAAAAGACCAAGTAAAATAATGAACACAATAAGCCTATAAAGAGCTTCCTTCCTCTGGTTCTCACTTTATAGAAATCAAAACAAACACAATTATATAAGACCGAAAAACACAATGCAGTCAAGGATCAGAACCCATGATTGGCTTTGAGTTCTTTTCAATAAACTGGTATAGAGTCTGCTGCGGCTAAGTCGCTTCAGTCGTGTCTGACTCTATGCAGCCCCACAGACGGCAGCCCACCAGGCTCCCCCGTCCCTGGGATTCTCCAGGCAAGAGTACTTGAGTGGGTTGCCATTGCCTTCTCTGGTATAGAGTCTAAAAGAGCTTAAATTCATGGAGCCAAAAATTACTATGCTTTGAGTTACCTACTATGATGTCAATGAATAGCACATGCAAATTTGGTTTCTTTTCTTTGTTGCCACATTTCTAGGTGGCCAACAGTAAAGGTTTGCTTTGAGTATAATGATTTAATATTAATAGTTTTTTTTTTTTTAATAACTTCCAGAAGACTGAAAGAGGGGTTAAACTGGATTTAATCATCAAAATATCATGATTGGGACTAGGGTGTGTCGAGTAAGACACCTACCTTAGATGCAAAACTCGGTAATCAAAATAGAAGCAAGATTAATGATATTTTAATGCACAATTTAAAATTCAAAATTAATGCCAAAAATCCATGATGAAGAAAATATCAGAATTTTAAATAAAGGCAAGGTCAACATCATTGACTTTTTCCTTTGCCCCAGGCTTCAAAATGGCTCATCATGGCATTCCAGAACAGTAAAATTTCTAAGCTATTAATAGAAAAAGCAGAGGCATATCTAGTATTCACAAACAACATCAAGGACCTAAATGCTCTTGAGAGGCAACCCAGTTGAGAACTCTGAATTGAAAGCTAACCAGCTCTGCCAGTACTGAGTTACGTAACCCAGAAAATTACTTGGCCATTCTAGACTTTAGTTTTTTCACACATAAACTGAGCTTTCTTAACTCTAAAGTCCTATGATTATATTCTAAATTTAATTTCTTTGATGTCTAAAAACAAATAAATACTATTATGTTGCATTTTCAGTCCAGCATTCGTGTTATCTAGGAGCCTATGAAATAACAAGCTTGAAGCATTCAAGTCTACCAGTGAAAATAACCCAGGTTGAGGGTTGTTTTTGTTTGTTTAATATGAGTGCTCTCACATGTTTCACATGCCATTTGATTACAAGATCCTGCGGTGGGGAGGTCAGCAGCTTTCCATTGTGGGTATGGAGTAGCAAAGTTGATCTGTGTCGCTAAAAGCTGAAATAATTCATATGGCCCACCCACTGACAAGTCTGCTGAAGCATAAAATAATTGGCTTAATAAGTGACTGCTTATAATTCCCAACAATTTTCAGAAATAGGAAAAGGAAAATCTAAAATCAACAACAACAAAGAGAAGCTAACAAGTATCTGGAATAGGAGTAAGAAAAAAAGTAATCTATTAATTCTTTAAAAAATAATCGATTACATTAAAGTGATAAAAGTAGCAGGTGACTGAAAAAGCAATGGAAAAAGAGTGAATGAAAGTCGGTCAGTTGTGTCTGACTCTTTGCAACCCCATGTATACAATCCATGGAATACTCCAGGCCAGAATACTGAAGTGGGTAGCCTCTCCCTTCTCCAGGGGATCTTCCCAACACAGGGATTGAACCCAGGTCTCCCACATTGTAGGAGGACTCTTTACCAGCTGAGCCATGAGGAAATAGAACATAAACACTAAATATGAAAAACTAAAATGCCTGTGCTCTGATCCAAGCATGTTAATTTTTTTTGCTGAACCCTATGAAATAAAGAATTATCCAGGCCTAGGAGATAAAGGGACTCAGTAGCTTTTGAAAAGGACTTTGTAAATAAAAACAGTGGCCATTCGTTTTTTAAAATCAATATATTTTTAACTTTGTATTATGCAAACTTTCAAACACAGACAAGGTGTACAGGAAAGTATAATGATCCCCCATATACCCATTAACAGTTTCAATAATTATCAACTCATGGCCAGTGTTATTGCCTATACCCTCACTGATTTCTCCCAGTTCTCATAAAGGGATATTCATTTTAAGTGCCACAATAAACAAATCTTTTGGGGCCTTAGTTTCTTTGTTTATAAGATGCAGGCCATTATACTCACCTTCTTACCTACTACAAATGAAATTATGAAAAACAACCAAATCTTTTGAGCCTCTTCTAACACTTACGGTGGTATTTGAATGTAAGAAATAACAATATAATAATCAAATAAACAAATAATCTTTGTTTTAAATAGCTCAAAATGCTTTGGAAAAATTTATCTTTCATTCTCCCAGCACCTCTGTGGGGCAAATGAAAGTATTATTATTCACCTTCACCAGATAAAGAAGCTAAAGAGAAAGGAAATGATTCAAGCCAGATCCAATGAAAATTGACAGTAAGGGAAAAGATGAATCTAAAATTTCTGATTTCTCATGCTCTATTCGGAGAAGGCAATGGCACCCCACTCCAGCACTCTTGCCTGGAAAATCCCATGGACGGAGGAGCCTGGTGGGCTGCAGTCCATGGGATTGCGAAGAGTCAGACACGACTGAGCGACTTCCCTTTCACTTTTCACTTTCCTGCATTGGAGAAGGAAATGGCAACCCACTCCAGTGTTCTTGCCTGGAGAATCCCAGGGACGGGGGAGCCTGGTGGGCTGCCGTCTCAGGGGTCGCACAGAGTCGGACACGACTGAAGCAACTTAGCAGCAGCAGCAGCAGCAGCAGCAGCAGCATGCTCTATTATTACAATATGTCATTTCTACC
>NW_011494811.1:3616374-3622571 GCF_000754665.1 Bison bison bison
TCTCAGGGGTCGCACAGAGTCGGACACGACTGAAGCAACTTAGCAGCAGCAGCAGCAGCAGCAGCAGCAGCATGCTCTATTATTACAATATGTCATTTCTACCATTACCATGACATATGTAGATGAAAATTATTGTTTTCTGTATAGAAATGGACTTATACTCTATTAAAGAGTTTGTACATTTAAGACAGCAGGGCTGTATAATATGTAGGCATTCAAATACATTGAGTGACTTTACAGCTCACCTTGTAGATTCATATAAGAACACAATCTTAATTAGATGGCTCAGCATACCTAAAGAAGACAGTAAGAAGTAAAGTAAACAAAATATACCTGTGGTTCACTGGAATTGAACAATTACAGCTGGCCATTTCACGGGTTTGAAATCTAACCTATTTACTTGGCAGGTGCAAACATTACTTCAGTGTTACAGTAAAGAATTATACCACTTGGGCCCAGTCCATAGTGCCACAGGCATGGATGACGCAACTTCCAACTCAGCTGCAGAGTATTTTTATAGCACTTACCAAGTCATTATAACTCATATATTTAAGGCATTTTCCTTCCGATTCATACAATGGTTCCTGTTCACTGTGTTTTGTCAAGGCAGGTTGGAATGGGATATGGGGGAGGGAAAAAAAAAAGTTTATGGGAAGGGTGTGATGAGAATAGTCTGCCATGAGCTACATGTTCCTTCAGTTCAGTCACTCAGTCGTGTCTGACTATTTGCGACCCCATGGACTGCAGCATGCCAGGCTTCCCAGTCCATCACCAACCCCCAGAGCTTGCTCAAACTCATGTCCATCGAGTTGGTGATGCCATCCAACCATCTCATCCTCTGTTGTCTCTTTCTCCTCCTGTCTTCAATCTTGCCCAGCATCAGGGTCTTTTCCAGTGAGTCAGTTCTTCTCATCAGGTGGCCAAAGTATTGGAGCTTCAGCTTCAGCATCAGTCCTTCCAATGAATATTCAGGACTGATTTCCTTTAGGATTGACTGCTTTGATCTCCTTGCAGTCCAAGGGATTCTCAAGAGTCTTCTCCAAAACCACAGTTCAAAAGCATCAGTTCCTTGGTGCTCAGCTTTCTTTATAGTACAACTCTCACATCTACATGACTACTGGAAAAACCATAGCTTTGACTAGGCGAACCTTTGTCAGCAAAGTACTGTCTCTGCTTTTTCATATGCTGTCTAGGTTGGTCATTACTTTTCTTCCAAGGAACAAGTGACTTTTAATTTCATGGCTGCAGTCATCATCTGCAGTGATTTTGGAGCCCAAGAAAATAAAATCTGTCACTATTTCCATTGTTTCCCCATCTATTTGCCATGAAGTGATGCGGCTGGATGTCATGATCTTCATTTTTTGAATGTTGAGTTTTAAGCCAGCTTTTTCATTCTCCTCTTTCACTTTCATCAAGAGGCTCTTTAGTTTCTTTTCATTTTCTGCCATAAGGGTGGTATCATCTGCCTATCTGAGGTTATTGATATTTCTCCTGGCAATCCTGATTTCAGTTTGAGCTTCATCCAGCCCAGCAAGGACAGCAATTTTCTAGTCTGTCAGGTGAAATATATGGTCCAAGCGATTTCTAAGATTATTTTTAATTCTATAGTTCTCAGACTACCGGATTTCATACCTACTATTCATTACATTTTATTTAGTGTCTCCATTTTTCATAATGCCTTGCCTTTCCTATAACATGCTTTAAAATATTAATTACCCCTCTGTTGATTAGCTTATAGAATAACAGTTTAAATCTGAAGCAGAGAAAAAGAAGCACTCCTATTAAAAGAATTTTTAATGCTCTTTTATAGGTCTAGCTTAAAAAAGAAATAACAGTAAGATTTTCTAGTTGTATAAATCCCACCTAATCAGGTCATTTTCTGAGACTCAGAAATGACAATTTATAAAAGGATAACATACAGATGTCTGGCCCAGCACTTGGCATATAATAGATGTTAGAAAAATATTTCTGTACTTAACACTTCCCCCTCTACCACAATTTCTCCAAAATCACCACCTCAGCTACCAAAGGTAAGTCTTTTTACAAACTGTGACACTCTCTTTGAATCAGAGATGCTATGGAACCAGACTGAGAACTCAATTATGAATAAGACTTTATACCTTTATGTCAGAGTCCCAAATCTTACCAGAAAAACATGTGTGTGTGTGTGTGTGTGTGTGTGTGTGTGTGTACACACATATATAAAAAGTTTCTGTTTTCAAATTGTCAAAAATAGTCTTGGGTACATTATTCAGAAAAGTAAATTTGTAAATAAATGGAAACCATTATAATTCATTATAGTTCAAACATATTTTATATTTTCCCAAACACTTCAAGAGATAATATCATTAATTAAACAATGATTCTATTATAGGAAAATTAAATATGAATAAACATAGAATTTATAGTTACAATGAAACTCTAAGCCTCTGGGATTACAACATGTACAACCAGCCAGACAGACTCAAATAGAGCAAGATACGTGGTTGTGAGTTTCATAAAT
This sequence comes from Bison bison bison, assembly GCF_000754665.1. Classification (NCBI taxonomy): domain Eukaryota; kingdom Metazoa; phylum Chordata; class Mammalia; order Artiodactyla; family Bovidae; genus Bison; species Bison bison. Next base: position 3,618,878 of record NW_011494811.1, read on the forward strand.
ACCAAGAGAAATAGTTTTTCTAAAAAGCCTTCTCGACTTAAAAGAGTAATCCACCTAAAAAGCTGATGACTAGATAAAAGGGAGATGAGTCTTCTCCAATAAAAAGACATAAAAAGCTAGCAATAACAATGCTATAGAAAAATATTCTGGGATTTCAGAACTTGAACAAAAGCTTTTCTCTGTGGAGATGAACTCCTTCGATTCTCCAAGGGCTCTGTCAACATCATCAACCTCAAACACTTGGCTCTCACAAAAAATGTGATGACACAGGAAATTGTCTGGAAACAAACAAATAAACAAAAAAAGCATTCTCTTTCCCTGGAACCAGAGTTGTCCCAATAGAGCAGGCAAGCAGCCAGTATATCCGGGCTTCATTTAAAAATCTGTTTAATTTTTCCATTCCAATTCAACAAGCCCCTCTTCTAAGAAGTACAGATAGACAAAAAAAAAAAAAAATCTTACAAGATATTATTTAGGTCTTATTTCACTAGCCCCTATTGAAGAAAACCCTAAGTGCTAATTAGTCATATAAACTGGGCAGATGAACTCCAAGTCTTTGTGTACCAGTCTTAGAAGGGTCTTTCTGTTCTGAGGGCCTAGTCAGTTTGAAACTCACACTTGCAAATTGCAACCTAGATTCACAATTGCATGCTAATTACTACCGTTTATCCATGAACTTTCCTACTTTTACAAAAGTAGGAAAAGAGAAAGCAGCTACAGCAACTACCTTATCACATTCTAGTTGGATTTTTGCAAACATTTATTGACTAAGCTGACATTATAGGGGCTATAAGAACATGTAAGAGATAACCTACATTTCTCTAGCATTTTCTTATTTTTTTCTGCTTCTTTTTTTGGCAAAAATCACTTGGCTTCCCTGTGAAGCACAAATAAAACAAACAAAACCAAAAATCTCACAGCTATTTACTGATATAAAGAAATTAAAATAGTACTGTACTATGATACCAACTCAATTCACTTGACATCATTTCCTTTTTACATAATATGTTCTTTGAAACTTATAATTCTAGTGGCTTGTGATGGCTTTTCCTCTTAGATTCAATGTTCCCCTCCCTGAATGATGTGATTGACTATTTGTTCAACGAATCTTGTTGTGTAAATGTTTGTGATGGATATGAGTGGAAGAAAGAATAGATAATGATAATTCTGAGATTAATTCTCTTTCCAATTTCTAAAGTTATGAAAAAAATACCATGGATATTTTGGTTAGAGACTCCCTGTTTTACTATTGGTCATTTTTATAACCACCACTGAAAACTTAAAAGCTTTATTGCTTCTGACCAAGATGGAGTAATAGGGATCAGATTTACCCCATCACCTAGAATAGTAAAAAAAAAAAAAAAAAAAGAAAAGTTTTAAGATGAAACATATGAAACAACTTTCTCCCTCCCTCCCAAGACATTGGACATCAAGCAGTGAAAAAGAGTGATCCCTCAGAGACAGAAAAACAAAGAATACTCTATGATTGCCCCAGCATACTGCCCTGAAATAATTTCTAGGCTATGATACAAGGAGATAGAGCCCAGATGGAGTCAAGCAGACCCCTCAAGTTGACGAGATGAAGCCTAGGACCTGGGAAGAACAAGGCAGCTTGAGTTCTCAAGAGAGATCTGTGAAGAATCCCCCTCAATACATGCATGTGAGAAAACTGCTTGAGGCTGTAGAAAAAAGATTTGATAGGAGCAAAGAGACAAGTGCCTGGTACTCACACAAAGCCAGGCATAATGCCTATCTCCTCATCAACCAGACTAAATTTCATAAATCATGGAGCACTGAATAGAGTATACAGAAGGATCTTGCCTTGATAGCGAAGAATAATTAGGTTTAAACCAAATGGTTCTGGTTCTGCCCCTACCCCGACCCCCCAATCTTAAAAGCAAGATACAAAAGGATCAAACTGTTTCCAAATAACTCAACTGTATCCCAAAACAAAACTTAACATTTACAGGAGTACAAAAAAATACAGCACCCAAGAAGGTGAAACTCACAATGTCTAGCACCTAATCAAATATAACTAAATATGTATAGAAACTGCAAAGTTGAGACCTATAATAAGGAGAAAAATCAGTCACTGAAATGGACTCAGTACTGACATAAATGCTAGAATGAGTAGACAAGAACATTAAAACACTTATTTTAACTATATTCTGTATGTTTGAAAAGTTAAATAGAAATAGCACAAAGATTGAAAATCAAACTTTTATAGATAAACACTACAATATATGAGATGACAAATACACTGCATAGGATTAATGGTAGAAGCGATAGCAACATACACTATCTAAAATGAAATGCAGAAAAAAATCAACAAAATGAAAAGAGCATCACTGAGCTATGAGACAACCTGAGGTGGCTTCAGTTCAGTTCAGTTCAGTTCAGTCGCTCAGTCATGTCTGACTCTTTGCGACCTCATGAATTGCAGCACGTCAGGCCTCCCTGTCCATCACCAACTCCCAGAGTTCACTGAGACTCACGTCCATCGAGTCAGTGATGCCATCCAGCCATCTCATCCTCTGTCGTCCCCTTCTCCTTCTGCCCCCAATCCCTCCCAGCAACAGAGTCTTTTCCAATGAGTCAACTCTTCACATGAGGTGGCCAAAGTACTGGAGTTTCAGCTTTAGCATCATTCCTTCCAAAGAACACCCAGGACTGATCTCCTTTAGAATGGACTGGTTGGATCTCCTTGCAGTCCAAGGGACTCTCAAGAGTCTTCTCCAGCACCACAGTTCAAAAGCATCAATTCTTCGGTGCTCAGCTTTCTTCACAGTCCAACTCTCACATCCATACATGACCACTGGAAAAACCATAGCCTTGACTAGACGGACATTTGTTGGCAAAATAATGTCTCTGCCTTTGAATATACTAGGTGGCTTACTATATGTGTAATTGGAGTCTCCAAGGAGGAGAAAAGAAGTAAAAGAGAAGAAAAACTTTTGAAAAGGTAATGGTCAGGATTTTGCCAAATTTGATAAAAACTGTAACTCCAAATATCAAAAAGCTCAACAAATCCCAAACATAAAAAACATAAGAAAATGACATAAAGGTACATCACAATTAAGTTGCTAGAAACAAGTGAAAAGAAAGAAAAAGGAACAAGAGAAAAAGATGTGTTATATACAGAGAAACAAAAATAAGTGCAGTTTCTAGTTAGAAACAACGAAAGTAAAAATACAGTAGCACAACTTCAAAAAACTGAAAGTGAAAACTCAACTGAGAATTCCATTCCCAGGAAAACTATCTTCCAAAAACAAAGGTAAAATAAAGAGCTCTTTAAACATACAAAAGCTGAAAAAATTCATCACCAGCTGACCTACATTACAAGAAATAATAAAGTAAGTCCTTCAGGTAGAAGGGAAATAACATCAAATTGAAATCTGGATCTATACAAAGGAATAAAGAACAACAAAAATGATACCTTCTAGGTAAGTATATGGAGAAGGCGATGGCACCCCATTCCAGTACTCTTGCCTGGAAAATCCCGTGGATGGAGGAGACTGGTAGGCTGCAGCCCATGGGGTTGCGAAGAGTTGGATACGACTGAGCGACTTCACTTTCACTTTTCACTTTCATGCATTGGAGAAGGAAATGGCAACCCACTCCAGTGTTCTTGCCTGGAGAATCCCAGGGACGGGGGAGCCTGGTGGGCTGCCGTCTCAGGGGTCGCACAGAGTCA
>NW_011494811.1:3622702-3622933 GCF_000754665.1 Bison bison bison
GACTGAAGTGACTTAGCAGCAGCAGCAGCAGCAGCAGCAGCAGGTAAGTATATAAGACATTTTATTACTTAAATATATTTTAAATAAAATTGGTTGCCTAAACAAAACTTTACGTGTGATTCATAATTTAAGTATAACACATATAAATAAAATGTATACTGCTGCTAAGTCACTTCAGTCGTGTCCGACTCTGTGTGACCCCACAGACGGCAGCCCACCAGGCTCCCCACA
>NW_011494811.1:3623033-3658823 GCF_000754665.1 Bison bison bison
CCAGGCAAGAACACTGGAGTGGGTTGCCATTTCCTTCTCCAATGCAGGAAAGTGAAAAGTGAAAGTGAAGTTGCTCAGTCGTGTCCGACTCTTAGCGACCCCATGAACTACAGCCTACCAGGCTCCTCCATCCATGGGATTTTCCAGGCAAGAGTACTGGAGTGGGGTGCCATTGTATAACAACTACTAATAAAGCTACTACAACATTTGTATACTATATGTGAAGCGGCATAACAGCAGCTAGAGTGTGATCACTTGAGATGTATAATATAAATTCTAAAGTAACCACAAAAAACAAATAAAGTATTATAGGTAACAAGACAATAAAGGATATAAAATGGTATCATAAAAAATACTTAATCCAAAGGAAGATGGGATACATTAATGTACAAAACTTAATTGCTTCCTTATATACTGGTGGGCTTTCCTGGTGGCTCATCTGGTAAAGAATGAGCCTGCAATGTGGGAGACCTGTGTTTGATCCCTGGGTTGGGAAGATCCCCTGCAGAAGAGAATGGCAATCCATTCCAGTATTCTTGCCTGCAAAATCCCATGGACAGAGGAGCCTGGCAGACTATAGCCCATGGGGTTGCAAAGAGTGAGACATGACTGAGCGACTATTACTCACTCACTCACACCGGCAATGAACAATTAGAATTTGAAATTAGAAACACAACACCATTTATACTGCCACTGAAAGAGAAAGGGAGAGAAATACTTAGGTATAAATACTTAGGATCTATATGAGGAAACTATAACACTCTGATAACATAACTCAAAGAAGATCTAAATAAATGGAGAGACATTCCATGGATAGGAAGACCCAATATTCTCAATACTCATCCTCAAATCCCCATAAGTTGCCTTATGGATAAGGACAAATTGATAATAAAGCTTATAAAGAAAGGCAAAAGACCCATAGTAGTCCACACAATACAGAAGAAAAACAAAACCAGAGGACTGAAACGACCTGACTTCAAGACTTACTGTAAAGCTACAGTAACCTAGGCAGTGTGCCATCAGTGAAAGAACAGATAACTAGATCAATGGAAAAGAATAGAGAGCTTATAAATAGACTCACATATAGTTAACTGAATTTTGACAAAGGAGCAAAAGGCAATTCAATGTAGAAGGATCATCTTTTCAACAAACGGTGCTAGAACAGTCAAACACCCACATTTTAAAAAATGAATTTAGACACTTAGCTTACACTCTTTACAAAAATTAGCTCAAAGTGGATGATAGGACTAAATATAAAATACAAAGTCATAGAACTCTGGAAGGTAAAATAATATAGGAGAAAAGCTAGGTGACTTTGAGCTTGGCAATGAGTTTTCTGGATATAACAGCAAAAGCGCTCTCCATGAAAGAAAAAATTGTCAAGCTGGACTTCACTAAAATTGAAAATTTCTGCTTAGCAAAAGACACTGTTAAGAGAATGAAATGGCTTGTCTGACTGAGACAAAAACCTTACAAAATGCTTAGTGATAAAGGATTCATATCCAAAACACACAAGGGACTCAAACAACCTTTAAACAATCTGATTTAAAAACGGGTAAAAGATTTGACTAGACCTCTTACCAAATAAGACACACAAGTGACAAATAAGTATTTATTTAGAAGATGCTCAACCTCATATGTCATTAGGGAATTGAAAATTCAAACAATAATGAGATATCACGGTACATCTATTAGAATGGATAAGATGCAAAGCTCTGACATTATCAAATGCTGCCAAGCATGTGAAGCAACAGGAACTCTATTTCATTGCTGGTAGAAATGCAAAAAGGTATATATAGCCACTCTGGAATAGTTTGTCAGTTTTTTATAAAACTTAACACACATCATCCTGTGATTGAACCATTATACTCCTGGGAATTTATCCATGAAAAAAAAAACAAAACAAAAAACAGCATACCTCTGATTTGTGGCCAAGTGTTCATAGTAGCTTTAATTATAATATCCATAAACTGGAAAAGAACCCCAAATATCCATCACTAGGTGACTGGATAAGTAAATTGTGTTATATGAATACAATGGAATACTACTTAAAATGAGTAAAATAGCGACACATGCAACATCATGGATAAATCTCAAAATAATTAAGCTGAGTGAAAAAGCTAGACCAAAAGAGTTTACCCTAAATGATTCTGTTTATATAAAACTCTAGAAAATGCAAACTATAGTGACAAAAACAGATGAGTGGTTTGCTTGAAGAGGGTAAGGTGGGGAAGGATGAGAGAAATGGATTAAAACAGCCACAGAGAAACTTTTGGGGATGATGGATACATTCATTATCCTGACTGTGGTGATGACTTCATGGGTGTATACATATGTTAAATCTTTTTGAATTGCATTAAAGATGTGCTGCCTACTGTCGATTATGATTCAATAGAGCTGTTAAAAATTTTTAACACTCGCATTTTTAGTCTCGTTTGACTCTTTCCTCACAGTAATTCCTTCCTGTTGCGGTTTCTCCACAATAGCCAGTTGTTTCAAATATAAAGAAATACTTCCTCATTCACCACTAAATAAAAAAATATTTAATGAAAACCTAATGTATGTTAAGTCAGTGGACCGGGCGCTTGAAGGGGATACAATTGGACAATACAGGGATAGATGTCAGGTGACAAGGGATAAGCAACACCAATGATGATGAAGTGTAGTTCATGTTGCCAGACTATAAAAAACCTCAGAAAATAATTAAACGGGAAGGTAAATTTTAGATCACAAAGAGCTCTTCCAGAAAGTCTTAAAAAAAAAAACAAAAAACGATAAGGTTAATATGTCAGAATTTCACAAATACAGAAGTCAAACACACATTCTTAAAGTTAAATTCTTTTAGACTCGTCTCATTTATTAAATTGCAATATAATAAATCCCAAGGAAAGGACATAATATTAGGGAGGAGCTAATTCTAAACAGTGGATTACAGAAATATTTTTCTCATCGTATGTCCTTTGTGTGAAAATCAAGGAAACAATATAGGCCCGGTATCATCTAATTGAACTATTTCTGAGTTTATAGACTTCAGTTGATTGTACTAAAATTTATCAACTTTGGCACGCTCCCCTTAAGGGTCAGGAATCTCTGGCTGTTATGCCTCAAGTGGAATAAGTCTCCTGGAGAAATTCTTTTGCTACCACAACTATTTCAGTGAGGTTCTAAGTGGTGAGTCCCAATGCTTGCCAAATTCCTCTGGTTTGATCCCATCTGGATGAACCCAAACTAGAGCAAAATAGCACCTTCTACTTCCTGCTCATATTCGGTTATAATATTCCTCCAAACTCTTGTCTACTTTTAAGAAACTGCCAGGCTAAGGCTTTTAACCTAACACATGACACTGGACAGGAACATGCACAAGGAATATCCATTCTGCTCTCTACCACTCCTGCACTTTCACTTTCTCCTTACTGAAAAAGCAATTTAAAAAAACCATCTACACTTCTATGTATCTAATCATAGTTACGGACCAAATTACATGGATTTGTAAGGACCTAAGCAATGAAGGGTTCCATATGGAGGAAAGTAAATAGTGTTTCTTTCTAGTTGCACTTAATTTCTCTAAAATCTAAGCCAAAGCTCTTTATCCCAAGCCCTCTCTTTATTAAAGAAGCAAAATTCTTTCTGTCTAGTTTCTCAAGGTCCTTCCATCCACTTCAAACTTAAGTGCATTCCAGTCAGCCAACGACATCAATGCAACCCAAGAGGCCCTCAACTGAAATTCCCCTGAATCACTCCTTCTGAAGCTTCCAAACCTTCTTTTGTTGCTTCTGGCCTTTGCTAATTCAGTCTTAGCTTTTGTCTCCTAACTCATTCCTCCTCTCCATGCCATAGGGTTCAACAAGAACAACAATAAAAACATAGATTTACTTCCTTTTAACATAATGATCTTGGACCCCTTTATGTTGAGCATAACTTCAGCCTATTCTCCAAACAGGTACGTATAATTTCACATCAAAGCTGTTCATCACACAGTTCTCTGAGTTTCAGGATAACAGTAAATATTTCAAGTTTCTCAGAAATATGAATGTAACATTCCATATAGCTTATATTCTAGATTTATACCCTAGTGTTTATCTAAATGAAAACCAGGGGCCAAACCCAAGGATGCTCCAGATGTCTTCCTAAGTTAAGTTCAACTTGCACAAAAATTTTTGGACAAGATACATTGCAGCTAAGTACAGATGAAAGCCATAAAGAAAAGGGAAATACATGAATCACTGTCATGGTATAAATAACTTTCAGGAATTCATTTCCAGACAATGTACCCCATTCATATTTTAATGCTAAATTTAGGAGAATATTGAAGAAGTGATGCTCAGACTCGCTAATTATAAAATACCTATTTTAATAAATTATTATTTACATATATGATACAACATTTCCCTATGATAGGTAGAGTTTTATAATAATAATTTGTTGAACACATGTATAACAGGCACATTATATAGATCAGATAATGCAATATTCATAATAACTCTGAACTATTACTACTGCTGCTGCTGCTGCTGCTGCTGCTGCTAAGTCGCTTCAGTCGTGTCCGACTCTGTGCGACCCCATAGACGGCTTCCCATATCACAGAAGAAGAAACAGAGTCCCTAAAAACTTATTACTTGCCCAATTTACCCTCTGCCCTTTCCAGGAGGATGCACTCCCTGGCTGTTGAAGCAGTTATTACTGGTCTAGTGATTTGGAAAATTCCTGACACATGGAGTCTGGAGTAGTATAATGGAAAAATACTTGTGAGCCTAAGCTCTGGCAGGTATGTGACCTTGGCCTAATCCTGTTCCTTTTGTAGGCTTCTTCTCATCTATGGAATGAAGTCTGGGTAGTTAACATCTAAGGGCCCTTCTAGCACTAATGCTTTATCAAACTATAGCTCTATGAATTATAGACAACACAAAAATGTGGACTGGATGAAAGGATGAATGAGAAAAGGGTTAACTGGGCATAAGAAACAATATCATCAAGTAAGTCCAGGACTGAGAAAAAGACATAGAACTGAAAGAAAATGGCTTTGTAATATTGGTATTATATTCCCAACATGAATGGAAAGACTTTACATAGTTCCTACAAAGCTAAACAGAATCCTATCACCAAAGGATTTTATCAAATAGACTCACCTATTTAAATTTAACATACCTAACATTTAAATTTGGAGAAGGCAATGGCACCTCACTCCAGTACTCTTGCCTGGAAAACCCCATGGACGGAGGAGCCTGGTGGGCTGCAGTCCATGGGGTCACAAAGAGTCGGACACGAGTGAGCGACTTCCCTTTCACTTTTCACTTTCATGCATTGGAGAAGGAAATGGCCACCCTCTCCAGTGTTCTTGCCTGGAGAATCCCAGGGACGGGGGAGCCTGGTGGGCTGCCCTGTATGGGGTCGCACAGAGTCGGACACGACTGAAGCGACTTAGCTTAGCAGCAACATTTAAATTCCTTGAAATAAAATACAAAAATCATACAAATACAGACACATTTTTAGTTTTGCTTTTTACCCTAGCTTCTGAAAACTATGTAAAGTTCTTCTTATATAACCAACAGTGTGAATTGGTTCTGCCAAGTAGGAGGCAAGATAGTTGATGGCATTTCCAGAGTGGCAGAGAACAATCCATTGGACCTAAAGAAGCTCTCCTTATCAGCAAAAGATGACTGTGAGGCGGTTTTGCTGTTTTGCTTTCAATATTCAGGCCAGGAAGGTCAGTCTGTGCATGCTGAAATGATTTAAAACCTTCATGACTTCTTATATTCAGCCAAGATTCTTCAAGAAGATTTCCTGACTCTTGCTCAGTTTTCTAAAATGATGAGAACCAAGTGTCTCTTTGCTCATTCACCATCACTAAGAGCCAGCATGAGGTGTATGCAGACAAGCTCAATGGGAAAACACCAAAAGCCAGAGGTGAAAGAACACCAAAGCTAGCCACCCCCACAACTGGGGCTGGATGGACAGTGACCAGCCAAGAGCTCTCTGGGCCTTGGGAAACCTAATGGCTTGGGATACACTGTCAGAGATGAGAAGTGGTCAAATTTCTAGTCTTGTAAGCTCTGGCTATCCAACTCAAGCTCTCCTGATAGATAAATATGTTTTATGTGGAAAAAAGGCAAAAAAAAGAAGAAGATGGGCAGAGAACCTGAGACAAACCAAACCTTCCATAAGATGTTCGCAGACAAAAAGCCTGAGGAATGCAGAGGGAGGAAAAATCTCCCCCAAAGAGAGGAGAGGAAAAAATTAAAGCCATCAGTTCTGACATTTGCCAAAGAAGGAGCGTGAGAACACTGCTCAAGCTGCCTATAAACCAGGTAAAAGTGACTGTGGGTTCTGAAAGAGTCCACACACCCTGACAACGCCCACTGCCAAGGCCACCACCTCTGGGCCTTCACTGACAACTGCAGCTGCTCTCCAAAGCCCCAGAAAGCAGCAGGCAGAATACAGTGACAGCTGGAAGAAGGGGATTAGGCAAGAAGTTGGCATAAATAGAAATATAGCCAAAATGCACAAATATGAAGGGAGAGAGACAATTTTCCTGTGTGGTTTGTGTGTGTGGTGTGGGGGTAGCTCAAAATAAGAGTGAGCCAAAGTTCTGGCCTTGATTGCCTGGAGGCTTTGGCAGTCTCAGCTTTTCTCATGCGGGCCAGGAAATGGAGCTTTCAGCTGTCTGCTTCAATGTTCTCAATGTCACCATTTTCGTGTTCGGCCCCTGGCTCGTTTGCATTTTTTTCTTCTTTTGGGGATTAGCACATGTGTGTAGACAAAATCCATTTTGGTTATTCAAGACTCTGTCATTTCCGCCCAAACCTTATTTGTCAACTAAGGACTTCAAGAAGTCCTGACAGTATAATACAAACTATAGAGTAAGATGATCTGCAAGGGGCCTTAAGACCATCTAATGCACTCTGATTTTACAGATGGGGAAACGAAGAGTACCTAAGGAAAGCAGGGTGACCTGCTGAAATCATACTAATATTTAGAGAGCAGCAAAAGTCAGGACAAATATCCAGTTCTCCCATTCCATCCAGTCAGTGCCCTCCCTGTCCACAAATATCGGTGTTCCTTTAGGACTCCATCTCAGACAAAATACTAATCTTCCCCCACCAAACCTTTTTATTTAAAAAAAATTTTTTCAAGCCCTTTTTAAAAGAGAACTTGATAAGAACTGTGATATATTCTCTCTGTTTACTTATTTTAAAATTGCATATAAGTTTTGTAAGTAACTATCCAAAATGTTAGGTCTTAAGGAAAAGAGACTTGGAGACATATAACTAACTGCAGTCAGAAAAAAGACTAACCTAAAACCAAGCAGAATATCTTTCTTTGTTTTAGGAGATGGATCCAAAAAATATAAACAAATGGGACCTAATTAAAATTAGAAGCTTTCATACTGCAATGGAAGCCATATATAAAACAAAAAGAGAACCTACTTAATAGGAGAAAATATTAGCAAATAATATGACTGATAAGAGGTTTCATATATACATATATATACTTATATTTGTATATATAATATTCAACATATATATCCATATGTGGAGATATATATATCCAGCATATATAAACAGCTCATACAACTCAACATTATAAAACACCCCATACGACCCAATTAAAAAATGGGCAGAAGAACGGAATTGACATTTTTTCCAAAGAGGACATGCAGATGGCCAACAGGCACATGAAAAGATGAGTCAGTTTCCTAATCAACAGGGAAATGCAAATCAAAAACAAAACGAGTTGTTACCTCATACCTGTAAGAATGGCCATCATCAAAAAGAACACAAGTAACAAAAGTTGGCAAGGATATGGAGAAATGGGACTTTCTATTGGTGGGAATCTGAACTGTTGTAGCCACAGTGGAAAATGCTATGGAGGTTCTAAAAAAAACTAAAAACAGAACTATCATATGACCCAGTAATTCTACTCCTAGGTATATATCTGGGGGAAAAAAAAAACACTAATTCAAAAAGATACATGCGCCTCAATGTTCACAGTAGCATTATTTACAACTGTCAAGACATGGAAGCAACCTAACTGTCCATCAACAAGTGAGTGGATAAAGAAGATGTGGTATGCATATATATACACACACACACAAACGGACACACATATATAACATATAGTAGAATTTTTCCCTTCTTGCCAAAACAAATAATTTCTGATGTTGAGAAAAATCACATTCTCAGAAAAAAGTAACCAACCTTTAAAGGCTTTAAAGGTTCCGATTCTGATAAGGAGTTTGTGAGTGTGGAGGGATGGGTGGAAATATGGCCCCTTGGCATCCACAGGGAATTAGTTCCAGGACATCCTGTGCAGACACCGAAATCCTCAAATGTTCAAGTCCCTTATATAAAATGGCTCAGTACAGTTGGCCCTTCACATCCACAAGTTCCACATCTGGGGATACGCAGGGCCCACTGAATATCAGTTTACAAGTACATAACAAAGCAGTCGATCGTCTTTTCTCAGATTTGTTTTTGAGAAAAAAATTTTTGTTCAGTACTACGGAAACCATGTTAAAATGACATTAAAACGTAAAAACAAAAATGCCTCCCTTTGCTGCATCTACTGTAAGAATGAAGTCAATTCTCAACAGACTGTCGACATTCCAGAAAATGTCCACATCACGCTGAACATAGACGGTAACCATCACCACATGGTTACTGTGAAGGGCCCCAGAGGCACCCTGCAGAGGGGCTTCAGTCACGTCAATGTAGACCTCAGTTGCCCTTGGAGGGAAAAGAGGCTCTGGGTTGGCAAATAGTGGGAAACACGAAGAACTGGCTGTAGTTGGCACCATCTGCAGTTTTATACAGGACACCAACAAGGGCATTACAGGGGTTGTTATGGTCGTTAAGGTGAAGCCTGTACGTGCCCACCTCCCAACTGACATCCTTATTCAGAAGAGGTCACTTACAGCGGGGAGAAGAAGGGAGAGGGGATGAATTGAGAGAGTAGCACTCAAATACATACATTACCATATTAAAATAGATAGCCAGCGGGAAGTTGCTGTATGACACAGGGAGCTCAATCAGGTATTCTGTAACAACCTAGGGGGGTGGGATGAAGTAGGGGGTAGGAGGGAGGTTTAAGAGGGAGGGGACATATATATACCTATGGCTGATTCACCCTGTTGTATGGCAGAAACCAACGTAACACTGGAAAGCAATTATCCTCCAATTAAAAATTTAAAAACAATTTTTTTAAAAGCGGTCTCTTGTTGAACTCTACAATGTCCTGGGTGGGAAAAAAACATGGAAAAAATATCCACAGGGTATCTCAAGTCTAGAAACATGAGTTAATTCTTGAAGGAAACTATATTGAACTTATGTCAAATTCAGCTGCTTTGATTTAGCAAGTCACAAAGGTTAAAACCAGCCTTCCTGGGCAGCTCAGCTGGTAAAGAATCCACCTGCAATGCAGGAGGCTCCAGTTCGATTCCTGGGTTAGGAAGATCCCTTGTAGAGGGGACAGGCTACCTACTCCAGCATTCTTGGATTTCTCTGGTGGCTTAGGTGGTAAAGAGTCTGCCCACAGTGTGGGAGACCCGAGTTCAATCCCTGGGTTAAGAAGATCCCCTGGAGAAGGAAATGGCAACCCATTCCAGTATTCTTGCCTGGAGAGAATTCCATGGACAGAGGAGCCTGGCAGGCTACAGTCCATGGGGTCACAAAGAGTCGAACATGACTGAGCAACTTCACTTTCACTTTTTTCATGATTCCTAAGACCTATCTGTGATATTTTAAAGATGTAATAAATGCCCTCTATTTTGGGGGCTGGGGGGCTGGAGACTTCAATAACTAGCTAAATTAACTAACTTTCCTTCCTTCTGTATATTTAACAGATATCCTAGTGCTTATTCTACTTGAGGTTTTAACTTAGGGAAATTTTTCAGTAAGAGAGTTCCTTATCTAGGCCACTAATTCTAGGAGTGGATTTGTCTTCTTGGAATTGAGACAACCCAGGTTGCATGAATGGGTCTACTCTCTCTGGCACTGTGAAGACTGCCTCCTCAAAGGGACTGGGCTTGGATTTTGGTACAGTGATGGGGGTGCCCATTGCCGGCTTTGCTTGGGACAATCCAGGTTTATTCCCATTGTCCCGGAGTAATTATTAGTAGAGCCCTTTCACTCTCCCAAGTATCCAGTTTGGACAGTAAGTTATATGGTTTTGACAATGTCTTGCATGAGTAGTTCTAGCATTCTGCTTCTTCCCACTGTGTGGACAGGTCTAAAAGAAGCCACGCTGGGTTTTGTTTACAAAGTAATATTTCTCCAAATTCTTCTCCTTAAAGAAAGCCAATCATGGAAGAAAAGTCCTCCTGATCTCCTGGTCTCTATATCTACTTTTCCTTTCTTGACACCTCTATACGACAGCACGGGCTACTTGTTCTCTTGTTACTCACCTAGTTCAGAATTTGAACTACAAGGTGTCACTTAAACCAACTATCTCAAATTGGTTGGAATATAACCTATTGATCAAGGGCTACAAATTAACCAGACTGGGTTAACCGCTAGGCTAATAAAACACTAGGCAAAAGCTAGCACATAGATTTACCCCATCATCAGAAATGGGGGCAACTCAGTAAGACAAGAGCCTTTTTTGAAAAGGTATTAAATCTCCCTGTGAGCATGGCAGGGGGTATGAAAAGGAATGGAAAAGAAGCACCATAAATTCTGAATAGTGAACCTTGAAACTGACGCGCATTTGGCTTTGCATACCCCAGTGGCAGAGAAACCTCAGCAGTTATCCAGTGCTTTTAGAGAGTAGGGTAAAATTATAAGAACATTTTTATGAGTTGTGGCTGGCAAGCCCTAGCCTGTTAAAACTCTTTAAAAACCAATGCCTTGGTGGAGGTAACATTTACTGTTTACTGTAGCTCTGGTTGTTAGGGGTTACTGCTAAGGTCCCAGTTTTCCATGACATCAGCAGCATTCCAAGGGAAGTGTGTGTCAGTGACTTTCAGTAATGACTCCCTTTTCCAAATGTTCAAAGCTTCTGCCAAGCTGCCCTACACCTGCACACCAGCTGAGTCGGAGGAAAAGGAAAAGCAAGATGGATTAAGTGGGATTTTTGTCTGGGTTCCTTAATGAGACTAAAGACATTCTTCCTTCAGTGTTTGGTTTAGTGTGATAAATGGATGCCAAGCCCTTTAGGAGTAACATGACTCATCCTTAACTTTTCCTAAACCAATTTGACTATCTCTCAAGACTTCTCGCTATCATATTCTGAATTAGTCTTTCGAGACTTTTCTTCTCGTGGGAGAAGTGCAGGGCTTAGTGAGAAGATCACCATGGCATGCCAGCGCTCTGGGAGGGATTCCGAAGGAGGCATCTGCTACTCCCCAGATTAGCAGAAAACAGAAGCAGTGAAGTGACATTACTGTGTAGCTGCTGTAAGGAGCACCTGGCTTTCAACATTTTAAGCCAGATGTGTCCTCTCAAGGCAGCAGCAGACCTCACTCCAGAGTCTGTCCTCAGCAAAATGAGGATCTGGTTAACTTCATTCAAGGGTACCTACTGCCCACTCAAGAGGCTTGTGACTAGGTGCTGCAGCCAATACTAATTGTGTACTTACTTATATAAGATAGACTTTCTTTCCAAAAGGCATTTTTTTTGACATGAAACTCATCGGTGTTCATGACAACCCTGAGAGGTGGCAAAATATTAGTTCAGGTGTGAGAAAGTGGGGGATGGGGTTGAGGAGAATCAAGTCCTTTTGCCAAGAGCAAGGCAGTAGGAGATCCCCCAGAGGCCTGGCCCCACACCTTCACCCCTATAGTAACTGGCCCCTTTCCAGGCTGGCTCCAGTCTGCCCAGGCCAACCTGCTCTTTTGTCCCAGTCAAAGAACTTGTGAAAAACACAATTTGTTGTTAATGAGGCAAAGCTTGAAGCTAGCAAAGAAAAAATAAGAACTACGTATAAAGACACAGAGGAATGTCTTAAGTGTTTTGATAAGAATGATTTATGCATTCAGCATCTACTTCTATGAATGACACAAGATAGGAGATTCAATCCTTCCATATGTCAGTTTCCTCACCCATAAAAGCTATATCATGAAAAAATACCACAGATGTTTGGAAATTTTAATCATTAATATTTTAAACTGCATAGAGTTCTTCAAGGGAGAATCTCTGAAATGCGAAAAAGCACAACTGAGCAAGTAAGCGCACACACAGCCCTCTTTTATGGTATATAGCACAGTTCTAGAAGAAATTCCTTTACCTACTATATATTTGTCCTTAGAAGTGAAGTCGCTCAGTCGTGTCCGACTCTTAGCGACCACAGGAATAAATTCAAATGCTTTCAAGCGATTCTTAAAAGCGCCTACAATTTAATAAAGTAAAATCATCTTCATCTTTGCAGAAACAATGAGGATTATTTTTTTAAGCAGTAGGGGTGGCTTAGGGCAGCCACAGATAACATACTAACAAAAATGACTGTGCCTCATAATTTCTCTTAGATGTCCTCAAAAAAGTGTTCAAACATGAAAAAATAGTGAAGGAATCATTCTCACTCAACCATAGGTTGCCTATGAAGATTGGAAAACACAAGTTTGGGCTCAATTCCTAAATTAAACTATAAAAGTCTGTCCAGTATAACCTCACCCTGAGTCCTGAGCCTGTTTCCTTGAATGATTTTTAAAGAGGGAATTTTACGATTATGACTTGTTAGCAAGAGATTGAGCTGTTATCCATAAGAAAACAAGTCTTTTTCAATTAACTTTCTGGTAGTTATCCCTGAGCAGTTATCCCTGAGACTAAATTTCACAAATCATTCTCATAAATAAACAAATACACAAATTAGGAAGAGGGGGTGCTGGCACGGGGTATACCTAAAATGCTTAAATTCTAAGAAAAAAGAATTGGAAAAGAAAAATTTCTTTTCTTCCTGAAGATAAAAGATTTAATGAGTGACTAATTCCCCTCAGTAAAATTCCTTTGGTACTTGCCCTACTCTGAGCCACACTAATTTTGCCAGGAGCCTTTTCTGTTAAAAGATGTTGTTGTACAATGTTAAGCTACACACAAAAGCCATGTAACAAAACAGCAAAATATGCTTTTGATTTTGTTATGTTACCAACCTATACTTACCCAGAAACTCTAACTGCCAAGTGTCTTTTATCTAACACAGTCTGCGCCTTTCACCAGCCTCCCTTCCCCACATGAAGTATCAACGTCATTAAGAGTGGAAAACTGTGGGAATAAAAACCTTAGCCCTGGAAAAAAGTACGAAATGGGAATCTGCCTCCAGCTCTGCAGATTTTCAAACTTGTCCTGGCCTCCGGGGTCTGGAAGCTCAACTTCTGTGCCCAGAATATGGCTGGATGAGGAGGGCAGTCTCAAATCACACCCTGAGGGCTACGAACAGAACATACACTCCATACAGACCTCTAAAGAGGTTCAAGGGCTTGCAGGGCAGGGGAAGCCTTTCTCATTGGCCCTTGGTGATGTCATGCCCATGTCTCCAGGGCCCAGGAAATGCACCATGACTAATGGAGCGCCTCACTTGTGAATACACATTCCATCTCAGAGGAGCAACAGCAGGCAGGGTTTCAAGGCAACTAAGACCCAGTTAGAGAATGCCAGTCAGCGTGCACACAGAGAGCCTTCAGTTGTCCTGAAATAGATTCTTATTCACTGCCTTGGAAAAGCCCACAACAGCCTGTATCCCTGTGGCAGGAGAGTGGTCCTAAAACTGAGCTGTTTTGCCTCCTTTAAAAAAAAATTTTTTTTAATAAGTTTATTTTTGGCTGTGCTGGGTCTTTGTTGCTGCGCAGGCTTTTCTCTAGTTGCATGGGCTTCTCATTGTCTTATTGCAGAGCAGGGGTACTAGAGCTCACGGGCTTCCATAGTTGCGGTTCCCAGGCTCTAGAGCACAGGATCAGTAGCTGTGGCACATGGACTTAGTTGCTCCACAGCATGTGGGAACTTCCTGGACCAGGAATCAAATCCATGTCTTCTGCATTGGCAGGCAAATTCTTTACCACTGAGCCACCAGAGAAGCCACTGTTGTGTCTTATAAGTTACTCTCTTTAAGGAAAGAAAAATGATAACTAATACAGCACACATCCCTCCAGATTTCTATCGACAAACTTTCTCTGTAAAGGACCAGATAATACAAATAGCCATATGGTCTCTGTTGAAACACTCATTTCTGCCCTAGCAGTGCAAATACAGCCATGAAACTGAAACTGTTAGCTGCTCAGTTGTGTCCGACTCTGCAACCCCATGAACTGTAGCCTGCCAGACTCCTCTGTCCATGGGATTTCCCAGGCAAGAACACTGGAGTGGGCTGCCATTTCCTTCTCCAGGTGATCTTCCCAACCCAGGGATCGAACCCAGGTCTCCGGCATTGTAGGCAGATTCTTTATCATCTGAGCCACCAGGGAAGCCATAGACAAGACCTAAATGAATAAGCATGACTGGGTTGCAGTAACACTTGATTCACAAAAACGCAGGCTGTATCAGCACTCTAGCCATAGTTTGCCGGCCTCTGTATTAAACAGTGAACCACTCATTCCTCTACCATAGTCCCAGGCCAAAGTATTCTCGAATAAGTGTGCAGCTACAGGAAAGGATGTGAAGGAGTTCCCACAATCTACCAGTGCAAGAAGAATCCAAAGACAGTTTAGAGAGAGGCAATTTGGCCCTTAGTTTCAGAAAGCAGGCTCTGAAGTCAAATGACTAGGTTACGAAGGCTGACTTTACTACTGCATTTAAGACCTTGGACAAGGTACTTTGTTCCTCTGAGCTTTGGTTTCTTCATCTGTAAAGTTAGGTTCCAAACTGTTCTTACTCAGTAGGGTTAATATGAAAACTTCAGTGAGATGATACGTGAGGAAAGTTCAGCCTGGTGACTAGGATACTGGAGTGCTCAATTATTATCTTTCACTATTGCTAGACTGTTTTCTAGGCAACCATAATTACTGCCCTTGACTGCAGTAGGTCAAAGTGAAGAGGCAGACTACCACATATGTTGGCACAGAGAACTTCTATCTAATTACATTAATATTTATTAATACTACCATCTTTAGTAGCTGCACAGAATTTCACAGGGAGTGTATCATAACTGAACCAAATTTCAATTGTTCAACATCCATTTATGGTCTGTTTGCCATTATAAACAATAGTATGATAAACATCCTTAAACATGTACATGTGAATACTTGTTTGAATTTTGTTCCTAGGGGGAAAAGGTTTGTACATTTTAAAGAACTTGAAATTATTCTGAAAATTGGCTCTGGAGGAAGAATATACCAATCCCAGGAAAGCAAGGCTTTCCTGATGGCACAGTGGTAAAGAATCCACCTGCCAATACAGGAGACTTGGGTTCACTCCTTGGGTTGGGAACGTTCCCTGGGAAAGGAAATGGCAACCCACCCCAGCATTCCTGCCTGGAAATTGCCATGGACAGAGGAGCCTGGTGGGGTACAGCCCATGGGGTCGCAAAAGCAGCAGACACAACTGAGTGACTAAACAACAATTTCCATCAGCACTGCAAGAGAGGATCTGTTTGCTAACATTCTTGACAATACTAACTACTTTGTTTCAACATTGGAAAAACTAAGACCCAGAGAGGTTAAAGGACTTGCTCAATTTTAATGAAAAAAGCTTAATGTTTCCTTTGGCCTGCAATTTTATAAAATTTTCATAATTATTCTGATAATAGCCAATCTTCCCAGAACCCATATAATTTATTATTATTATTAAATAATGCCATTTTATGAGCTGGAGCCTAGAAGTTGACAAAGTAGCCAAAGTTCTCCAGATAAGGCAAAGGATACAGAAGAAAACGGTCAAAATAGAAATAAACTTCATCCTACAATTGGGTCACACCTACAATACCACAACAACTCAGGCAAAATTTAGTTTAAAATCAGAAAACCGTTCTCAGAAACTAATTTAATTTCCCTGTATTTTGGCAAATAGCTAAGCCAAAGACCTTTTGTTTCTCTTTGCTGTTAAACTAATTAAGCCTATAAAACCAAATGTCCTTTTTTTCCCAGAGAAAAAACTTAAAACTCCCGAGCTTTTGACAAGACAGTCACAGATCTAGACATTTGTTAAGGCTGTTTTATTCACTCTACCTATTATCTTGCTTTTTTCTTAACACTTATCGCAATTTGAAATATATTACTTGTTTGTAAAAAACTAAGTTCCATGAGGGCAGGAACTTGTTCACTAGTCTGAGTCCTGTTTACTATCTTTTCAGTACCTAGAATAGTATGTGGAGCACAGCAAATAACTGATATTTACTGGATGTACCAGTGCCATCTATGCATTTCCCTGGCTGTACAACCTCCAAGGCAAAAAGGCTTTGGCATTATTATATTAATAAGAGCTGTCCTTATTCCCCGTTTACAGCACTGCAAATAAAACAGCATCCTAGTGGAGAAGAGGAGTTCCTCACCAGTTGAGTTCCTAGCCAACGATATCCCAATCCAACCCCCACTATCAATTACACTGTGCCACAGTGCTGGCATCCCATCATCTCACAACCTTACCTTTTCACCTACGAGAGGCTGCTACTGCTAGCATGCACACCTGTGTGCACTGGTTTTACTTATGTGGTTTATCTGTCTCCCAGAGAGCCTTCTTAGTGGGTCAGTAGTTCGACTGAAGTTCTAAAGACTAATGTATCATTGGTTCATTGTTTCATTTAAAGATGTGATGAACATGGTAGTTGACTACCCAAAATCCACTGTCTCAAATGACTGATCCAGCCCTATGTGGTTCAATATGGCATCCACTAGCCATATGTGGCTAAATTTAAAATAATTTTTAACATTCAGTTCCTCAGTTGCACTAGTGTTAGTTGCTCACTAACTGCCACGTGTGGTGAGTGGCTACTGTACTGAACAGCAAAAATACAAAACATTGCCATCACTACAGAAAGTTCTGTTGGATGGCATGGAGTCTAGTCAAACATGGTAATGCCATTCTCCTTGCCTGAAACTGATTTTCAAATGGGCCATGTAACAGAATTCTGGTCAATAAAACATATGGGGAAGTGTGTCAAGAGGCTTTTGGGGAAGGCTTCCTTATTCCTAAAAAAGGGTCACAAGAGTCTCTCTGCTGTCTTTGGATAATGTTGGTTTAAAATGTGATAGAAATGTTATAGCCATCTGAACATGAGGAGAGTCAATCCAGCAGCAAAGCCTCCCCACTAAAAGGCAGAGTAGAGGCATGGATGGAATAGGAGTTCTTAATGAAATCAATGAGCTGCTGAATTGTTGCCAACTCTGTATTCTCAACATGTGAGATAACAAGATGATAAATTCCCTTTTGTTAAGTCATTTGGAGTAGAAGTTTTGTAACTTACAGCCAAATGCAACCTAATGATAGAGTTTTACTTGTATTTTTTTATTACTTTCTCATAAAAAGGGTTCTGATCGATCAGTGCAGTACTAAAAATCTACAAGGACTTTCCACTTTGATGTAGGTCCCAAAGTTCAGCTATAACAATGCAAAAGAATATCATCTGTCACAGATATAAACATCTTAGTTTCCTTCTCCCTCTGTTCTTAACTCTATTGATTCTATCACTTTGATATCCTATCAAATAACACAGAATTTAACGCAAAACTAAAATTTCAACTCAGAATGTTTCTTAACCAATTTTGATTTTTAACTAATACATTTTAGATGCTATTTTAGAATTTTCTCTATGTTTGGGCAAGTTACATTTAAGCCAGACTACAAATAGGTCACCCAGTTTATAGACAGGAAAAGTGTCCTATTTATAACATAAAATCAACATGGAATCATAATTTTTATAAATGATTCAAGATCAAGATTTTTTAAAACATAGCTTATGCAGAAAGTATATTAACTGGTTCATTCAAATGGTATATGAACTGGCTCATTTAAATGGCTGGGCTTCATTTTATAGAATAAGGTGAATGGGAGCCTTTGAGATCTCATATTTAGAATCTTCAATCACGCTTAAGATAACTTAAGACTCTGCCAAAAATTTCCTCCATTGGCAAAAAAGTAACTAAATATGAGGATTATCCTCCTCATAACAAATTTTCATGTGTATGCTTGTAAGTATTACTTGTTTGGCTTAGTTTTCATTTTAATGGAATGCAGCCACTCCCAAAGCATCAAAATCATTCACTGAAATTTGGACACACTGGATAAGTGGGAAAGATTCTGTAACAAGAGATGGGAAATAAGAACATTTAATTTAATCAATGAAACACTGACAAGCAACACAAGTCTATGATATTAAGAAATAAGAACAAATATTATAATACCAAGAAATAAGAACAAAAATGTAAACTCCATGAGGGCAGCACCTATGTGAATCTTGTTCCCCATCATAACCCTAAATCCAGCACAGTCCTGAGGTTCTGGTATGTCCTGCGGTATCTTAGACTGAGCAAATGGACTGTCCAGAGGAAAAGCCAAAAGACAAATGTGTATAACCAAAGCAATATTGAACGTGGCTGCACCTGCTGGTGTGTTTGGGACTGCGTGGAGAGAAAACTACTAGTAATGTGAAGTGTCTTTATTTGCAAAATCAGTGGTACAAGCAGAATTACATGTCCTCTCTCCAATCTGTAGTATCTTGCTTAAATTAAAAATGAAACTACCTCCTTAAAAGACTTGAATTTTCTTTTTCTTCATTAATTAAAATATCACTAAAGAAAAAAATAGGTGTTAGAGTAAAAAATTGTTAGTCACTCAGTCGTGTCCAACTCCTTGCAACCTCATGGACTGTAGCCCACCAGTCTCTTCTGTCCATGGAATTCTCCAGGCAATAATACTGGAGTGCATTTCCATTTTCTTCTCAGGGAATCTTCCTGACCCAGGGATCAAAACCCAGGCCTCCTGCATTGCAGGCAGATTCTTTACCATCTGAACCACCAGGGAAGTCCACAATAGAGTCAAACACACAGGCATTCCAGTACATTTGAACATGTATACTATATGATTTTATTCATTTTAAATTTAACCATGTCTCAGCTTCTCAGCAGAAAAAGGAGAAGGTGGAGCAGGTAATTTACTAACTTAAAATTCTTTAGATCACTCACAAATATGCAAAATATATTCTTTCATTATTTAAAACAGAATCATCTTCATCAAAATTTAAAACTTGTGCTCTGCAAAAGACCAGGTTAAGAGGATGAAAAAACAATTAACAGTCTGACAGAAAACATCTGTAAACCACATATCCAACAAAGGACTTGTATGCAGACTATGGAAAGGATTCTCAAAATTCAACATTAAAAAATCAAACAGTTCAATTAGAAAATAAGCAAAAAGATATGCAGAGACAATCCAGCAAAGAAGACGCACAAATGGCAAGTAAGCACATGAGAAGATGTTCAATATCATTAGCTATTAGAAAAACATAAATTAAAAACATAACGAGGGACGTCCCTGGCAGCTAAGTAGTTAAAACTCTGCACTTCCAGTGCATGGGGCATGGATTCAATTCCTAGTCAGGGAGCTGGGATCCCTCATGCCACACAGTTTGGCCAAAAAAAATATCAAACAATGAAATATAACTATACACCTATCAAAATGGCTAAAATTAAAATTTGTGATAACACCAATTGCTTAAGAGGACATGAATAACTAGAAGACTCATACACTGCTGGCAGGAACACAAAATGGAATAGCCACTCTGGAAATAGTTTGACAATACCTTTTAAAACTAAAAATGGATTTATCAAACAACCCAGATAAATACTCTCAGCCATATATCTTAAGAGAAAATAAAAGTTACATTTGGAAAATTGTACATGAATGTTCAAAGCAGCTTTATTCATAATAGCCCCCAAATAGAAACTAGCCAAATACCCTTAAAAGGGTAAACAGTTAAACTACAGTACATCCATACCACAGAATAATACTGAGCAATAAAAAACAATGAATTACATATCCACACAGCAATGTGGATGAACCTTAATGAAACCTTACTGAGCGAAAAAAGTCAGTCTCAGAATGGTACATGTGGAAGTTCCAGTTATATAACGTTTGTGACATAATCTAATTACAGATGTGGAGAGCAGGTTAGTGGTTGCCAGAGATGAGGGACTTGGGGATGGCATGGGCGTGGCTGTAGACCTTTATGGTAACGGTACAGTATTCTGATGGTGGTTAAACAAAGCTACACATGTGATTAAATGCAAGATTATATGTATGCACACACACAAATGAGTGCATATATAACATCTGTGAAAAATAAGTTCAGTGGATTTTACTGATTCACGTTTCCTGGTTTTGATATTGACTAGAGTCATGCTAAATGCTGACACTGGGGGAGGCTGGGTGAAGGGCACATGAGATTTCCGTGGACATTTCTTTGCATTTTCCTGTGAATCTATAATTATTTCAAAATGAAAAGTTTTACAAAATCATCTTAAAACAAATAATTCAGATTTAAGAGTGTTCTCGCCCTCTGAAGATAATTATGTGATTTTAAGTCCCTAAGTTCCATTGTTTTTAAACCTTTACATGACTCCTCCACTGGATGAAAGCCAAGTGAAAGTTGCTCAGTCATGTCTGATTCTTTGCAACCCCATGGACTACACAGTCCATGGAATTCTCCAGGCCAGAACACTGGCAGGGGTAGCCAGCCTTTCCCTTCTCCAAGGGATTCCCAACCCAGGGACTGAACCCAGGTCTCCCGCATTGCGGGCGGATTCTTTACCGGCTGAGCCACAAGGGAAGCCCAAGAATGGGTAGCCTATCCCTTCTCCAGCGGATCTTCCTGAACCAGGAATCTATTCATTTTTAAATCATACAATATTTTCTCTGTTCTCAAACTAAAAAAAAAAAAAAAATTCTGGGTAAATATTTCCTGGTTTTCAACCAGAATAACTGTGGAACTGAAATACACAGAAAAAGAAAATCTCAGATACAACCCAAAACTAACACAGGACTGCTTTATTTAGAAAGCAGTTGGAATGTTTGTATCTCCAAGTTGGAAAGAATTTAGGGTTCTAAGTTCTTAGAAGTTAGGGTTCTAGTAACTCCAGTTTAAATTTCCACCAACAGAAGTATCCTTTCTGTAATATCTCTGACTGATCCAACCTTTGTTTAAACAGATACAGTGACAGAGCAATGGATTCTTATTGTTTTACCTGCCCACCACATTCTTTTCAAACACAAGCACCCCTTTTTCTTCTGTGGTGAACTGCTTTGTCCCAATTGTGGTTCTACCAAGAGCCAAATTTCTCCCATACTCTGATTCAGTCCAGAGAAGATAGCTGACCACACTGAGCAACCTGACCCTGTGTGTGCCAAGTCGCTTCAGTCGTGCCTGACTCTTTGCAATGCTATGGACTATATAGCCTGCCAGGCTCCTGTCTGTGGGATTCTCCAGGCAAGAATACTGAAGTGGGTTGCCACATCCTCCTCCAGGGGATCTTCCCAACCCAGGAATCAAAGCTGTGTCTCTTATGCCTCCTGCATTGGCAGGCAGGTTCTTTACCACTAGCACCACCTGCGAAGCCCTCCTGTCCCTTAGCGCTGGTTGGTTTGCCCAGAGCTGGACATCTGGCCGAAGCTGGACCAGAGCCTTTCCGCAAGATTCTTCTCAAATGTGATAGAGAAAGAGAGCTTCTCTGCAGTGTTGTGAAATGTGAAACTCAGGCACTCAGCAACCATGTTTCACATGATGCACATGAGAGAGAGTCCACAGAGGAAGAAAAAAAAAAAATGAAGCCAATACTCAGAGAGAGGAAGTGATGGGAGAAACAGAAATAAGACCCGCTGCATCTGAGTCCTTGGTTCTAGTTTTTCTGAGACCCAGTGGGATGTCTGCCTTTCCCACAGTCTTTTGGCTGGTCAGTCCTTCCCTTGTTCACATGAGATAGTCATAGTATTTTTCTAATAATTTTCTCTTTCTACCAAGCTAATGCAAAACAAATTTCTGCTGCATGCAACCAAAAGGATCCTAATAAAAAATAAGAGGTCCATAACCTCACAATGCAGCCTATTAACAGCTCTGTTGGAATGTTCTTCCTCAAGTTAAAATCCAATAAGACCTCCTTGACATGCTAACCCTTGTCCTACATCTATACCAAGTCTCATCTCTTTTCCAAATATTCAAAGATCATGATCACATAACCTGTTGTGGAAAATTGTTACTTTTTGACTGCAGAGCATGCTTCCCTATATCAATAACAGAATCCCAATTCTTTGTGGGAAATCACCTCTCCCCTACTGAATGTAGCCTGGTAGGACTGTGAGTCAAGGTATCCTGCCTTCCTTTAGCCAAAGAGTGAGTACATGACCCAAGTTAGAATCCCTAGTTTTGAATCTTCACAAAAGTGCTGAAGGTTGCTGAGGACTGATGCCTCTGGCAATGAAGCCCTGAGGAACATGACCACCAGGATAACTGAGACCTCTGCTGAGACCCCATTTTTTGGTAACCTGATTCTTCTATTTTCTCTGAGTCTATAAATTCCTTGACCCTCTTCCAATGAGGTATATTATTGTTAAAGTTACCTAGTTTATGCAATCAAAGACTCTTAACTGAAACATTCCCACCCCTCAAGTTCTCTTTTTACATTATGTAACTGAGCACCACAGAACTGATGCTTTTGAATTGTGTTTGAGAAGACTCTTGGGAGTCTCTTGGACAGCAAGGAGATCAAACCAGTCAGTCCTAAAGGAAGTCAATCTTGAATAGATATTGGAAGGACTGATGCTGAAGCTCCAATACTTTGGCCACCTAATGCGAAGAGCCAGCTCACTGGGAAAAACCCTGATGCTGGGAATGATTGAGAGCAAGAGGAGAAAGGGGAGACAGAGGATGGCTGGGTGGCATCACTGACTCAATGGATATGAATTTGAGCAAACTCCAGAAGATAGTGAAGGACAGGGAAGCCTGGTGTACTGCAGTTCATGGGGTCACAATGAGTCAGACATGACAGAGACTGAACAACAAGCCCAGTTTGTTAAAAATGTATTATTTTATGTGACGACTTCCAATCTCTAACCTGAATGATTCCCTCCTAAGTAAACTCATTTATCAAAAAATTTCTGAACAGTCAAAAAACAGGTGGCCTGGTCGTAGCAGAGATAGAATAATATTTCCACCTTTGCGCCAGACACATGCTTATGGAAATATCGTTCATGTAAAATTCCCTGTCACAAGTGTACGAGAATGATGGTACAGATTGAGTTGATAGGGAATTAAAATTTTAGGTCTTTTTCATACTAATTTCTATAAAATTAAATATTTTCTGCCCTGAGTTACATAGTTGACTTTTAAAAACCTGAGTAACATTTCAGCTTGTTGGGATTATATAGTTCATTCTAGCCCAGTCTACAAAGGTTTACTATTGCCAGTGTTCTGACATGATTGTCACCGACTTTAGGAAAGAAAGCAAATAGAACTGAGCTTTATTCTCTTGCAATGCAAACCTATCCTGATCTAACAAAGGAATGAACTAAGAATAGTCCTATTATCAACTTTACTAAAGGAATATAAAAATTTTATATTTGAATATTTCAGTTATATTAAAAAATAAGCTAAGTGAGTGCCAAAGAATTGGTGCTTTTGTAATGCGGTGCTGGAGAAGACTCTCAAGAGTCCTTGGGACTCAAGGATATCAAATCAGTCAATCCTAAAGGAAATTAGTCCTGAATATTCATTGGAAGGACTGATGCTGAAGCTATAGTACTTTGGCCACCTGATGTGAACAGCCGACACAGTGAAAAAGACCCTGATGCTGGGAAAGATTGAAGGCAAGAGGAGAAGAGGGCAATAGAGGATGAGATGGTTGAATGGCATCACCGACACAATGGACATGAGTTTGAGCGAGCTCCAGGAGATAGTGAAGAACAGGCAAGCTTGGCCTGCTGCAGTCCATGGGGTCGCAAAGAGATGGACATAACTTAGTGACTCAACAAAAACAACAAATGCGTATTAAAGGACCTCTAGGCCACTGATACCCTTTTTCCTAAGTGATGAAGAAAAACAATTAGGAAAACAGAAATAAAAGACACACATGCACAATTAGGAACATAGATGGTATTAAAAACCAGTAGATCACAAAGCTTTATGTATTAACTCTCAATCATATGCAGCTGCCGTGTACTTCTCCATCTTGGTGTTTTCAGGAATCTCCCAGGTAAGCGAAGAGAAGCTGTCACTGTTTCACCTTTTCTCATTTTATCTTCAGCGTCCTACTTCAGTTCGGAAACTTATACTGCTCAGCAAGGCTTCAGCTAAAGAATCAACTCCAACAAAGAGTTGTTGGGGAGACTGGCTAAAGAAAAATCAGTGGACGTTTTGTCCGAATTTCTGAGAACTTTTCCATTTTAATTTTAAGCATGGCTTAGTCTAGGATATGCTACATAATAAAACGTTTGAAGAACAAGTACAAATGTAAAGCAATAGAGAAGGGTGATCGCTAGGAAAGTAGGCTGGCTGCCCTGTCTGCTCCCCAACATCAGTTTCCATTTTGTTGAGTTTATTTTTATCCAGGATCTGAACTGAGGCTACTCAGTCTCAAAACCCAGTCTATTAAATGCAGTAAGAATGGGACCTTTTACTAAGATGAGATTCACATCAAATAAGATCACAGGAGCTAACAGATATAATCAGGATACTGATTTACTAATCATTTGAGTGAAATCAGTTACTACATAGACCAGGAACATTTGAGTCCATCGGTCTAGCATACTTTCTCCCTTGTAGGAATCCTCTATGGACCTGAGAGTGACCATCAGGAGCTGAGAGCAGGCCCCAACTTCGATTAGAGCTGACAGCAAAAAAAAAGACTTCAGTCCTATCACTTCAAGGGAATGATTCTTACCAATAACAGGAATGAGCTTGGAAAAGGACCCTGAGCTCCAGATGAGAATGTTGCCATCCAACACCTTGATTTCGGGCTGAATACAGAGAACTCAGGCATGCCGTTCCCTGTTTCTGACCTATAGGACCATGAGCTAACAGGTTGTTTTAAGCTGCTAAGTGTGCCACAGTTTAGTAATGTGTTATACAAATATAGAAAATGAATACACCTATAAACGCCTGATTCTCAAAATGTAGCTCCCCCAGCCAGCATCACTATCATCTAGGTACTTATTAGAAATGCAAATTCTTGGGCCAGAGGAATTTGGAGGGTAGGGTCCCACAATCTGTATTTTAACAAGCCCTCTAGCTAACACTGAAGTGTACGGCAGTCTAGGAACCACAGAAATACATGATGGTTAAGGCACAGGAAACTTGACCTTGTGATCATCCATGCTTCAACAGCTGGCCAACATATTTTCTGACTGATACACTCTTTCTCTGGGATGTTAATACATGCTATTTAGTTTTGTAGTCATCTATTTTTGCCTTGGCATCATACTCTTTAAAACTGTTGTATAAATACCCACTGGGCTCCAGTACTTCTTGATTTGTAGTTTAACCTCTAAGGATAAACCTTACATTCATTACCTCATTAACTAAGAGGCACCTCACTGTTGTTGTTCCCCTAGGGCAGGGGTCCCCAACCCCCAGGACCAAATGCCTGAAGATCTGAGTTGGAGCTGATGTAATAATAATATTAAAAAGTGCACAATAAGTGTAATATGCTTGAATCATCCTGAAACCACTCCCTTCACCTCTAGTCTGTGGAAAAATTGTCTTCCATAGAAATGATCCCTGGTACCAAAATGGTTGGGGATCACTGCCATGTGGTATCTACATCTAGCTCTCCAGTGAAAGAATAATACAGTGAACTTAAATCCTTACATCTTGGCTGTGTGTGTTACATTTTAGCCACCCAAAACTCAATTCATACAACTCTGATGGTCAGTTTTAGCAATAAGGACCTGGAAGTGAGCATCGTGCCTTACTAGATAAAGAAAACCCATAAAGCACAGTAGAAAGAGTCTTGCACTAGCTGCCAAAGGACTCAGGATCCAGTGAGGCTCTACCAGAGTCTAACTGTGTAATCCTAAGAAGTCAGTTAACATCCCAGAGCCTTTCTTTCTTTTTTTTTTTTTTTAATTTTATTTTTAAACTTTACATAATTGTATTAGTTTTGCCAAATATCAAAATGAATCCGCCACAGGTATACATGTGTTCCCCATCCTGAACCCTCCTCCCTCCTCCCTCCCCATACCATCCCTCTGGGTCGTCCCAGTGCACTAGCCCCAAGCATCCAGTATCGTGCATCGAACCTGGACTGGCAACTCGTTTCTTACATGATATTTTACATGTTTCAATGTCATTCTCCCAAATCTTCCCACCCTCTCCCTCTCCCACAGAGGCCATAAGACTGTTCTATACATCAGTGTCTCTTTTGCTGTCTCGTACACCGGGTTATTGTTACCATCTTTCTAAATTCCATATATATGCGTTAGTATACTGTATTTATGTTTTTCCTTCTGGCTTACTTCACTCTGTATAATAGGCTCCAGTTTCATCCCCTCATTAGAACTGATTCAAATGTATTCTTTTTAATGGCTGAGTAATACTCCATTGTGTGTATGTACCACAGCTTGCTTATCCATTCATCTGCTGATGGACATCTAGGTTGCTTCCATGTCCTGGCTATTATAAACAGTGCTGCGATGAACATTGGGGTACACGTGTCTCTTTCCCTTCTGGTTTCCTCAGTGTGTATGCCCAGCAGTGGGATTGCTGGATCATAAGGCAGTTCTAGTTCCAGTTTTTTAAGGAATCTCCACACTGTTCTCCATAGT
This sequence comes from Bison bison bison, assembly GCF_000754665.1. Classification (NCBI taxonomy): domain Eukaryota; kingdom Metazoa; phylum Chordata; class Mammalia; order Artiodactyla; family Bovidae; genus Bison; species Bison bison. The sequence goes on from NW_011494811.1 coordinate 3,649,697, forward strand.
GGCTGTACTAGTTTGCATTCCCACCAACAGTGTAAGAGGGTTCCCTTTTCTCCACACCCTCTCCAGAATTTATTATTTGTAGACTTTTGGATCGCAGCCATTCTGACTGGTGTGAAATGGTACCTCATAGTGGTTTTGATTTGCATTTCTCTGATAATGAGTGATGTTGAGCATCTTTTCATGTGTTTGTTAGCCATCTGTATGTCTTCTTTGGAGAAATGTCTATTTAGTTCTTTGGCCCATTTTTTGATTGGGTCATTTATTTTTCTGGAGTTGAGCTATAGGAGTTGCTTGTATATTTTTGAGATTAGTTGTTTGTCAGTTGCTTCATTTGCTATTATTTTCTCCCATTCTGAAGGCTGTCTTTTCACCTTGCTAATAGTTTCCTTTGATGTGCAGAAGCTTTTAAGGTTAATTAGGTCCCATTTGTTTATTTTTGCTTTTATTTCCAATATTCTGGGAGGTGGGTCATAGAGGATCCTGCTGTGATGTATGTCAGAGAGTGTTTTGCCTATGTTCTCCTCTAGGAGTTTTATGGTTTCTGGTCTTACATTTAGATCTTTAATCCATTTTGAGTTTATTTTTGAATACTTTCGAGCCTTTATTTCTTCATCTATAAAATGAAGCACAATGGATGGGCTCTAAGGTCTTCTGCAGCTAAATTATGTGTGGCTTTCTCATTCACAGATCATTCCTGCCGAGGCCAGACCAATGCCCTTGATGATAAAAGAAAGATATAAAGTAGTAAATAATATTGCAAGTTGCTTAATTTGCATAATATCTCACAAGAAGTAGAAAATGCTAGATATCTTTCCATCTGTAGGACGCTATCTTTGGGAGTAAAGAGAAATTAATTTTCAATGACACGTTAACTTTTAGAGGCTTATCAAAATTAGGTTGAGAATTTAAATTTAATTCATGTCACTTTAAGAGGAAAGGGATAACTTATTAAGAGCTGGGTAATATCAATTACTTTCATGTGAGAATAGGCAGAAAAGGATCCTCTGTCACATTTGATCTGAAAGTTACAGAAAATGTGACTGCTAGGAAACTTTATTCTTGTGACCTAATTTGATTGTTCTCCACATTATCTTTTCTGAAAACCTGTTTCTCTGGATGATAATCTAAGACAGAAATAGGGAAACAAATAGGATTAAGCTTCTAAAGGAATGAAGCACAATTTTCTAAAAAAAGAACCTAGGAATAACCAATACCAGACAACCCATATTCTAGCAGTAAGACACCATCTTTGCAACTTTTATCTGGAAATGACAAAAGTCATTTTGTCCAGTGATCATTTCCAAGCAGGCAAAAGAGCTCTCACTTGAAAATTAAGATAAAGAGAGATTTCTCTGGCGAGCCGGTGGTTAAGAATCCACCTTGCAATGCAGGGAATGAAAGCTTGATCCCTGGTCAGGGAACTAAGATACCACATCCCACGGAGCAACTAAGCCAGTATGCCACAACTGCTGAAGCCTGTGCACTCTGGAGCCCAGCACCACAACTAGAGAGTCCGCACACTGCAAAGAAAGAGCACACGTGCCACAGCTAAGACCCAATGTGGATAAATTAGTTAATTTTTTTAAGTTAAAAGAAAAAGAAAATTAAGATAAATAATTCATATAGGTGTTTCTAATTCAGTTCAGTTTAGTTCAATCGCTTCAGTTGTGTACAACTCTTTGCAACCACATGGACTGCAGCACGCCAGGCTTCGCTGTCCATCACAAACTCCTGAAGCTTGACCAAACTCATGTCCATTGAGTTAGTGATGCCATCCAGCAATCTCATCCTCTGTCATCCCTTTCTCCTCCTGCCTTCAATATTGCCCAGCATCAGGGTCTTTTCCAATCAGTTCTTCACATCAGGTGGCCAAGTATTGAAGCTTCAGCTTCAGCATCAGTTCTTCCAATGAATATTCAGAACTGACTTCCTTTAGGATTGACTGGTTGGACCTCCTTGCAGTTCAAGGGACTCTCAAGAGTCTTCTCCAACACCACAGTTCAAAAGCATCAATTCTTTGGCACTCAGCTTTCTTTATGGTCCAACTCTCACATCCATACATGAAAACTGGAAGAATCATAGCTTTGATTAGATGGACCTTTGTCGGCAAATAATGTCTCTGCTTTTCAATATGCTGTCTAGGTTGGCCATAGCTTTTCTTCCAAGGAGCAAGCGTCTTTTAATTTCATTTGGGTCATATTTATTTTCACATTCAATTCAATATTGATTGATCATCAACCATACTTTTCAGGCTCTCTGCTAGCAGCCTGGGAGTAAGAGGCACAGTTTCCACACCCAGGGTGTGCACATTCCTGGAAGAGACAGACCATTTCTTTAACAGGCAATTCTATCAATGTGCTGTGCTTAGTCACTCAGTCATGTCAGACTCTTTGCCACCCTATAGAGTGTAGCCCACCAGGCTCCTTTGTCCATGGGGATTCTCCAGTCAAGAATACTGGAGTGGGTTGCCAGGCCCTCCTCCAGGGGATCTTCCCAATCCAGGGATCAAACCCAGGTCTCCTGCATTGCAGGCGGACTCTTTACCATCTGAGCCACCAGAAAAGCCAATTCTATCAATTGATAAAATAAAAACTCAAAAATTTAAGTCTAAATCTGATTACAGATCAGACAAAAAGACAGGAATCAACTCTACTTAACCTTCTAAGAGATGACAGATCTCTGGGTTTTAAGGTGAGAATTAAAAGCAAAATATGCCTCATGTCTTGATGATATGAACATAAAGTAGAATACTTCTTGAGTACTCACAGTTCTCCAGGGACAAAAAGTACCAAAGCATGAATATGTATTGCAATGTGCAACTGTTATTTATGCTTTATTATTATTACACAGTATAGCTAACTTTGGAAAATGGGCCCCTATCTTTCCCATTCATATAACATAAGGCCACTGTTCACTAAGTCCAACAGTCATTCAGTAGAAATTTAATGAGTACTCTGTATGTCCCAACACTATGATAGACTCTGAGGAAATACAGATGGAGGGCATAGTCATGTCACCAGGGAGTACAAAATCTAACAGGAGAAACCCCTATGCAAGCAAGTCATTGGAATAGTGTGTGAGTAGTGCTTTAAGAGAACATAAGCCTAGCAGAGACAAAGGAGTAAACAGACCTTTTTAGAGGAAGAAATCAGGCAGGTTGGGGCAGGTGCCTGATCTATTGCTACAATCAATGGTCCGGATATAACAGTTGGAGAAATAAAAAATGAGGAAGACAAAATCCCTACCCTGCTTTAATGGTGGATGGGGAGAGAAATGTATAAAAACCTAATTAGAGGCAGACTGAGATATGAGATAAGCACTGTTTTGTAAATGGAAAGTGCTTGGTAAAAGTGGAGAAGGGATGACTGCTTTCTTTTCAACAAAGGCAATGAATGAAGAAGGCTACATAAAGGAGGTGGTATTTGCAGCGGCTAATTGGCTTATATTCTAGGTTCTATTTATACTGGGAGACATAAATGGCTTCAGTTCTGAAGAGGTGCTTATAGATTTTCCCTGACACAAAGTCTTTATAGAGAAACTGCAATAAGCAAATACATTTTCTGCAGAAAGAATCCACCCAAACACCTTGACAATCTCATTCCACATATTTCACACATGGTATCTTTTATGTCTGGGAAAATGGGCTAGGAAATGGTTCAAATACCCAAGGGCCTCAAAACATATATGTTGGAAAGTGTACCTAATTTCCAAAAAAGGTTGAATTGCAGAAAAAAGCCATTTTGATTGGAAAACAAGCTGGTCACTTCTGCGTATAGACAAATGCTTCAGATTAGGCATAAGGGAAGTAAAAAATTCCTCTGCTGTTGAGAGGGTCGATGCACAGCCTCTGGTCCGGTCCAGCAGCAATCTCACACTGATCAGATGTACGATAGTGCAAAACCCATCTGGAGGTGGACAGGTTGATACAGTTTTATCTAGTTGTTCAAAGGAGTAGAATACTTTGGACTGCTGCTTCTCATCTTTGCTGACAGTGATTTAGAATTAGAAAACTTGAAAACAGAATAATCCATTAAGAAGAAAAGTAACTGTGCATCTTGAATGTGAGATGTTTTTTGGCATATACAAGAACTAAATGGCTCACCAGGAAAAATAATATGCACAGCAGAACCAAGAAAGTAAAAGTGATCAGAAAATTAGGCCATATGAACTAACTCTGTGGGAGAGGGAGAGGGTGGGAAGATTTGGGAGAATGGCATTGAAACATGTAAAATATCATGTATGAAACGAGATGCCAGTCCAGGTTCGATGCATGATACTGGATGCTTGGGGCTAGAGCACTGGGACGACCCAGAGGGATGGTATGGGGAGGGAGGAGGGAGGAGGGTTCAGGATGGGGAACACATGTATACCTGTGGTGGATTCATTTTGATATTTGGCAAAACTAATACAATTATGTAAAGTTTAAAAATAAAATAAAATTTTAAAAAAAAGTGAAGTATGAATATTCAAAAAAGGAAACTGATTCTTTTTTGCTACTATGGGAAGTATGTGCTCAGTCACTCTGTCATGAAAAAACATCATTAGCCCAAAGAAATTGCATGGCTATAAGAAATAGATGTTTATAATTCAATCTCCATTTCATTACAATTATTGTAGCCAAGTAATTCATGTCAGATCTAGCAACAGAGAAGCCATGAGAAAACACCAACTTCAAAGGTATCATTTCAGTAACTTCTTTATAAACTCTGCTTTTATGTGATTCCTGTGGGGCCTTGGTACCTTATCATATTTAATATACTTCTAAAAAACACCATGAGAATGGGCTTTGATTGAACTCCTATTCTCGGAACAGAGCCTACCATCAAATTTCATAGCAGATTACATGATAGTTAAGATCAACACTCTGATCACCCAAAAGGGATTTACCTTTACAAAATACATCTCTTAAGTATCTAAATGATTACAGTATCTCCAGAAAGGAGGCACTTGGTCTTTCTCACTCATAGACTCCTGGCAATCAAATCGACCCAAGTCAAGTGGCACCGATTATGCCTACAAGCCTGGATGTGTACACGTTAACCAAAGCGCTCTGCCACTGCTCATGTATCAGCTTTCAGGCACTTGAATTTGTATTAAAGATGCCCCAGATGTAAGAATTCCCAGATTAAGTTCACATTTTGAGGTGCACAGGGCACTGAGAATTACGTAGCCAGCTACTTATAAATGACTGCGTGTGCTTTTTCCATTGCATCTTTTCTTCCAGCTCTCATGGAAACAAGCACTGCCACAGTCCCTCAATGAGCCAGCAGGGCCCAGTCATCTGGCAACCATGACTGGTCTCTCTGGCATCTGAGAAGAACATCAGCTAAAGAAAACGAGAGGATAAAAAAAGAAGTGAACACAAATCATTTCCCACCCCCTGAAATTCTACAGTTCCACTTGCCTGACTCGAAATTAATTTTGTTTTGAATGCTATGTAAATGGATGCTAGAGCTCTATCCAATTTTCAGACCACTTGCTTGCTTGCCCAGTATAGGGCTTAGTAATGTTACTGCTGGCAGGAGAGCTCCACAAAGCTTGTGACTCACTGATATAATATTTTAAACAAGGATATATTTCTCATCCAAAATGACACTATGTGAGAAAACTTAAGCTTTTGTCATCTGGTTTCTCATGAGAACTTGAGAAAGTTATATAATCTTTCAACTGCATCTTTATATTATTATGAGAATAAGAATATCTGTCTTCTTTTTATTAACAATTTATGAGACCTATTCATTATTCAAAATGAACCAAAATGATTTGCAAATTCAGTGACATTAAGGAGCTAGTTCAGTGTTTTAAATTAGGAAAAACTCTTATAGGGTTTCAAAGAGTAGAGATGTAATAAAATAACTAAGTGAAAAATCACACCATCTTGTATACAAAAGTCCTTTTTGTTTGGCTAGAATCTTGAAACTACCCAAAGTCTCATTAATCTGCCACCCTCTGAATAAGAAACGTACCAACATAACTGCTCCTCCATTAGGAATATACAGTCTTGAGGTCAAAGTGCATGAAACTGCTTAAGGTCAAAGTGCATGAAACTGCTTACTCAGGGTTACCCAGCAGCTCCATGGAAGGAACGGAAAAATAAAGTTGGACTTGCCCTGTTGGATGGAATTATGAGTTTACATATCCTCCTTTCATTTAAGGATGTTTCCAAAATGATGGTTCCAATCTTTCTATGTGCTTACCACACAAACAAACTTAAGTTTCTTTTTTAAAAAATGGGGAGAGTTCTTTCCCTCAAACATCTATTTGCCAGATGATTTAAATAGCATATCATAGGTCTTGACCTATAGATCACTAATCAAGAGTCCAGGGACCTAATACATCATGTTGGAATATTAGCTCCTACAGAAACAGTCCAATCAGACCAAGTCTAACCAAGCTTTTATCCTTCTAAGAGAAACAAATGAAATTCCACGCAATTCCTGTGCTTGTAGATCTTTTCAAATAACAGTCTGAAATGCAACCATGAATTGACATCATCTCACTTTTAAAATAAGTTCACAATATTTACATGGCTAATTTTATTTTTTTCCAACAGGCAAAGCCTGCACATGATATAAAATACAAAGGGATTTGCAGTGAAAAGAGAATCTCTTTCTTTTCCCTGTTTCCCAAGAATCAATTCTCTCCCTAAAAACAATCCTATAAAAATAAGCTAAGCTTTGCATGTGTGTAATTTATACAAATGGTAGCATAATATATTTACTGTTCTACTTTGCTTTATTACTTAACAATATGATTGTTCCATTAGCACTGTAGAACTTCCCCATTCTTTTAAAAAGTTGCATAGTATATTCCATGGAATATCATAATATATTTATCAGCCCCCTATTGATAGATGTTTAAGTTGTTTCCAAACCTCTGGTATTACAAATGATAATGCAGTAACTATGCCTATGTCGCCATTTTGCTCAAATGAAAGTACAAATGTAGGAAAATTCATAAGAGTGGCATTACTTAATCCAAGTATACACAAATTCAAGGGTTTTTCTTTTTTAATAGACTGACCATTACAGAAGTTGTTTCAATTTATCATTCCACCAGAAGTATGAGACCAATTGTTTCCTCAAACCCTTGACGATACACTTTTGATTAAACTTCTTTATCTTCAACAATCTGATGTTATTTCACTTAATATATAAGTGAAATTGGACATCTTTTTTTAAGTTTAAAAATCATTAGTATTTACTACTTTGTCTGTCCTTGTCCCTTATCTATTTTTTCTACCAGATTGTTGGTTATTGTATTCTTACTTATTTGTAGATGCTCTTTATACAATAAATAAAATAGCCTTGGTCTGTGACATATATACATAAGATATTGCTCTAGATTTTCATGTGTTATTTGATTTTGCATATAATGGATTATTTTTTAATTGAAGGATAATTGCTTTACAGAATTTTGCTGTTTTCTGTCTTGGCCTTTTGGCTATGATGGATTATTTTCAATGAAAAATTTTGTTAAGTATATAAATGTATCATCTCTTTCATGGCTACTGGATTTTGTATTTTATCTTGAAAAGATTTTTCTCATTTTATTCTTTACATTTAAATTATGTTCCATTATGAATTATTTTGTAATAAGGTTTAAGGTAAAAGTTAACTTTATTTCTTTACAGAAAGTTAACATTTATTAAAGCCTCCATCTTGTCCTTTATGAAGCATAATGCCAATTCTATCATCTGTGACATTTCCACGTATGTCTATTTATCCCACATTGATTTTTTGAATTTCCCAGGCTTTTCCACTCAGCTATATCAGCATAAATTATAGTTCAATATTTTTATTAAAAAGATGGACTAATTCACCTCTATACTCTTCTTTCTCAGCATGTCATTATGCATTCTTATTTTTATCAGGTTTTCAGTTGAGTCACTTCACTTTTCCAGATATCCAATTCTTCAATATATAAGCTTCAAAGTATGATTAACACTCCTCTTTCCAACTTTTTGTTTACCTCTAATTGTTTTCTTATAAGACTACTTTGGCCAGTATCTCTACATCAATATTAAGTGATAGTGGGAATAGAGGTATTGTCTTAATAATTTTATGGAAATGCTTTTGCTGTTTCCTTGTTAAGCAGGATGTTGGCCTCTCAAATTAGGTATATACATACATATATTTTAAAAAGTATCTTCATATGAAAGACAACATAGTAGTCAAAAGCACAAACTTTGCAACTAAATTCTTCTACATATAAACTATGTAGTCCGGAGTAAAAAAATTACCTAACCTCTTCAAATTGTAATGCTGAAGAAAACCCTTGAGAGTCCCTTGGACTGCAAGGAGATCGAACCAGCTTATCCTAAAGGAAATCAACCCTGAATATTCACTGGAAGGACTGATGCTGGGAAAGATTGAAGGCAAAAGAAGAGAGTGGCAGAGGATGAGATCGTTAGATAACATCACTGACTCAATGGACATGGATTAGAACAAACTCTAGGTAATAATGAAGGACAGGGAAGCCCGATGTGCTGCAGTCGGTGGGGTTGCAAAGAGTCAGATACGAGCAACTGAACAAGAATCCATGGAAGTTATAGCTTTCTTCTGTGTGTTCCAAATTAGAACACTTTTTAATGTTATCTCATATGAATAACACTAGCTATAACAACTGAGTACTGCTGTGTTCCAGGCATTTACATATATTATCTCTAATCATTACACTAACTTTGTAACCATGCCTTATTAGCCTTATTTTTAAAGTAAAGAAACTGAAAGTCAGACCATTTATGAAACTTTTCCAATGATTCAAGGTAGTAGGAAGTTGTAGTAGACACACAGATGGCAACTGCCTACCAATATCCTTCTAAGAGATGTTATTTCACCCTGCTGAGTGGTAGCAGCCAAGGTTTATACCATATGATTCTGTCCTCAGTCAGATGGATGAAAGATACTAACTTGACTCAGGATCCACAATCCATAGGTGGTTGGTGAGTGCCCACTTACCAATCTGAAAACAGATTAAGCCCAATCACATTCTCCTCTTCAGTATGAACTTTGCCAGTGGTGGGTCATCCCTAACACTTAAACTTTCTCTTTAAAAGTAAGTGTTAGGAAAAACAGAAAGTTCAGATCAGATCAGATCAGATCAGTCACTCAGTCGTGTCAGATTC
>NW_011494811.1:3658923-3675038 GCF_000754665.1 Bison bison bison
CCCAGCACGCCAGGCCTCCCTGTCCATCACCAACTCCCGGAGTTCACCCAGACTCACGTCCATCAAGTCAGTGATGCCATCCAGCCATCTCATCCTCTGTCGTCCCCTTCTCCTCCTGCCCCCAATCCCTCCCAGCATCAGAGTCTTTTCCAATGAGTCAACTCTTCGCATGAGGTGGCCAAAGTTAAGAAGTTCTAAATGGTCAGAATCTTGAGAACAAGGGACAAAGGGCTGAATTTTTCAGCCCTCTGCCCCATTTATCTTTGTAAATACAGTGTCTTTTATTTAAATAACAATTTCAGCCTGATTGGAAGTGTTATAGGTAAGGAATTATTCAATAATTTCTCCTGTAAGATTATTCTACCTCTTCATTAAATCACAAATATTTGTGAGAGCAGAGGAAACAGGGAAAATAGACACCATTCATTTAAATTCTCCTTTCTCGGACTTGCTTAACTTTAAAGCACTTACGGGCATCCCTGGTGGCTCGCTGGTAAAGAATCCACCTACGATGTGGGAGACTAGGGCTCAGTCTCTGGGTTGGGAACATCCCCTGGAGAAGGAGAAGGGAATGGCTACCCACTCCAGTATTCTGGCCTGGAGAATTCCATGGACTGTAATAGTCCGTGGGGTCACAAAGACTCAGACACAACTGAACGACTTTCACACAAAACACTTGTATAGTATTTACACAGTCCCTTATTGTAGTAGTAGTGGTGGAAGAAGCTAAAGTCGCTTGCATCACTGCAAAAAATGTATCTGTTCGCTTGTATAATTACTAATTAATTCATTTATTCAATAAATACATATTTGTTGAGCATCTACTGTGCTCGCAGAATTGTATTGAGTGTAAGGAATGTTTGTGCGTGCTCAGTCAAATCTGACACTTTGCAGCCCCATGGACTGTAGCCTGCCAGGCTCCTCTGTCCATGGGATTTTCCTGGCAAGAATACAAAAGTGGGTTACCATTTCCTACTCCAGAAGATCTTTCTGACTCAGGGATCAAACCCATATCTCCTGCACTGGCAGGTGGATTCTTTACCACTGAACCACCTCAGAAGACCTGAGTGTAAGGGATACACTGGTGAATAAAACAAACTTGGTTCTTGCATTCAAAGTATTTATAGTCTAACAGGAAAAAGACGTCAAACAAATAATTGAACAAAAATTAATTATACTAGCAGAAAGCACTATATAAGGGAAATAAGATATCTCATAGAAAGACTAGAGAATGAGAAACTAACATAAAAAATTAATAGTACAAATAAGTCTCAGTCATTATGCCTGCAAAAATAATCACTATGACGAAATAGAGTTCACACTAGGAATATAAGGATAGTCCAATGTTAAGAAATCTATTAATATAATTTACCATATTAGAACATCAATAGAAAAATTATATTAGCATGTCTTTACATGATGAAAAGTATTTTATAAAATTCACCATTCTTAATGAAATGATTTTGTACTTTTATTAACTGCTTACGACATTTCAAGTGCTTTATGAGTTCTAACTCATCTAATCCTTCCTAAAACCCTATGAGGCAATGATATTATGGTCAGATCATACAAGGGCTAATAGGTCTTGCTAAAGATATCTTGGATGGTATCCTACGAACAATGGGACATCACTCAAAGGGTTAAACAGAAGTATGATGTGGTCAGAGTTACATTTTGAAAAGATCATTCTGTATAATACGAAGGTACAAGAGCAGATATAGGGCAACCAATTAGGGAGCTATTAGAGTAGGTTCAATGATTAACAAACATTAGAGCTGTCCAGTTAAGAAACAGAGAAGTTATTAAGAAATTAAATTTAGGGAGAGCTACAAAGTTACTGAATAGAGAGATGATACATATAAGAGATATTTTAGGTGAACTGGAAGGGGGAAGGGAATTATAGTTAGACTAGGTAGAAAATTATTGTGACAGATAAGGCGTGAGGCAGAGAGAGTCTAAACTGAGGGTACGGCAAAGGAAATGGAAAGGAAGGCAGAGATATAAGAGGCTCTGAGCATCATAAAAAAAATCCAGAGCTTGATATACACCTGGCACCCTAACAGACAGGTCTTTTGCTTTCATGCACTGTGAGCTCCTTTGTGTCCAAGCATATCCTACTTTTCTTTTTATTTCAGCAGTCAGCACAAATTTTAGGCCACAATATATCAAATATTCACAAGACAGTGACAGAGACAGATATTTTTGGAATTACATTCGGAGTCTATGGCCTTCTTTTCCAAGGGAGTACTTTCTTTTAAATGTTCTTATTGGGAACTGTCACAGATTACAGTTAAAGTCTTAAAGAGACATGACAACTAAATGCCGTGTGGGATCCCGGATTGCGTCCTGAAACACAAAAGTATATTACTGGGGAACTGGAGAGACTTCAATAATGTCTGCAGATTAGCAAATAGTATTATCTAGTATTTATCAAATAGTATTTATCAATAACAATTTCCTAATTTTGAGAACTGCTCTATACTTCAAGTAGATGTTAACATTAGAGAAAGCTGGGTGAAGAATAATGGAAATTCTACTATTTTTGTAACTTCCTAAGTTTAAGATTTTAAGTTTTAAAAAATTAATAAATACCCTTATTGATGGCAAATTGTTATTTTTTTTTTTAAGTATAGAACTGATTTTGAAATCAGAAAAGAAAAGAAAAATTAGTGCAGAACAAAGGCTGGTGAAAAGGTCAGTAATCTATCTGGGTAATAAATTTCTTGGTTGGAGAGGAGTTGATTAAAAAAACATGGTGTGACTTTAGGTAAATACGACTCTGTTTTCTTTTACAGTTTTATAGCTTCCAAAGGCAATTCAAAAGGACAAGGTCCAAAAATATTTTTTGCAATAACAGCATTGTTGAATTAGTGTAAAAGAGTGGCTACATTGAAGAATAGCATTCATTTAAACAGGGTACCTTATGGTATATTTATTCTAAAAAGTGACTCTTCGTTACTTTTAACACCTCAGGGTGTTAAAGCAATTTCTGTGTGCATAGTAAGTGAAAGAAAAGTTAATTGAATGCAATAATTTATCATGTCTCCTGTTTTCGAACACAAGAGTCTGAGTGATTTTTCTAATCTCGTCTGTTAGGAAGTTCTTCTAGTTTTACCTTTTTGAGGTTATGAGAAAATTTATTACTCCTTAGTAGAAATTTGCTATTCTCTGGGGGGTGTAAGGAAAGTACAAAGAGAAACAGTGAGAGAAGAGAGTGGTGTACAGGCAGTATGCAGTTAGCAAGGTCAGCTCTCCGAGGTCATCCATCCCTTGGTTGGTCTCAGTGTGTATTCTATCAAGGTCAACAGTGAGCATCCCCCAGACATATTCACCAATCTGTTGGCCATGAACATTTTATGTAAAATTTATAACTAGGGACCTTATTCATGAATAATAAGCTCAGATTTTCATTCATTAGAAGCTGTATTGGGAGGCTTTTGAACCATATAATTGAAAAAATAATATATAAAAGTATATAAATACATAAGCAATTACCCAAATAGGCATGATGCCCAAGTCTACAACAAAACAGAAGCATTTTATTTATTTCCCTAATGGAATAACGTTGTACAGATTATAGGCCCAAGCCTTGGAATCAATGTCCTAATTTCTCTATCTTTTGTCAATTAATTTGCCTATATTTTGCTTGTCTTGCTTATAAAACAGATGTAATAACATTGTTACCTTCCAGGGAACTTATGTAAATGAATGAATATGGCTGTAAAACAGATTGCAAACATGAAGTGTTACATACTTACTAATTTCTTGAATGTGCTCATTATATTGCCTGCTTTGAACCTTAATATTTGCTTATACCTCTACACTCCAGATTTCCCCTAGGAAGAAATACCAACTTTACTTGCCTGTGCCTTTATAGACATCTCTTTATATAAGCAAAGTCCAATTTCTTATACTGCAGAACCAGGAACAAACACAATTAACTAACCAAAAACCCCAAGCAGTATTCACCGATGGTCTAAGCCTGTGAGTATAAAAAATGCCCCTCAGTAATAGCTAAGCACATTCATTCAACATTTCCAGCTGGGGATTTTTAGAGAAATACAATGATTTAGAGAGTTAGTAAAGATTTAAAGTTCACAATACTATCTCACAACTCTCAGATTCTCTGCTTAAACAGAAGACCATATTCTATCACTATTCAAAGAGCAGAATCCTACAGAGACTAAAAGAAAATTTTATATCTGCAGATTTGAATCATTTACCCTCTGTTACCATAGTTTTACACATTTTCTCAATGAATCCCTTCAAATGACTGCTACTTGTGCTCTACTTAGCCAGTATGAAACTATTACTCACTTGAAAACACAGCCATACTAAAAGTTATTAAGATGATTGAATGAGATAATACATGAAACATTCTACACAATTGCTGTTCAGGAGTATGAACTCAATAAACAGCAATTATAAAAATGATTTGCAATTAATAATAATAAATTCTGACAAATCAATTGATGTTCAATAAAAATGATTTTATGAATGTCTTAGGGAAATACCAATACTTTTACTTGTACACCAAACCCATGACAATGGAACACAAGTTAATAAATATTTAGCCTATATTTTGATAAGAAACTCAACCCAATAAGAGTAACAAGATTAAGAAAATAAGTACTCTTGACATAACAATTTTAACATGTTGGTATATTATGAAATAGAACAGAGAAACCATCATATATAACTGCACAAATTTAAAGACAAAAGGCTATGTATAACCCTCACAAGCTTAATTGAAAGAGTGACTATCATACTAAGCTGGTAGATAAGAAAAATACTGTTATTCAACTGTGTGACACTCAGATTACATAGCTGAAGGATTATTATGGCAAGTCAGCATGCAATCTATATAAATGGGTCAGCAAAAACAAGTGGTCTTTCAATGTAACTTGGAACAATTTCTAGCATATAACAAAGAAATAGTCAAATTCCACTTTCATAAATTCAGATACATAACAAAAAGCATAATTAGGCAAAGAGCATGTCATTCAATAAAGGTCAAGTGTTTGCCATGACTCAGGATTGGACAGCTGTCACTAACAAGGATCACAAGTATTTAGGACAAGATAGTAAAACAAGCATGAGTCCTGCAGTTCCTAGGACATCAGTGAGTCCACAGACATGAAAAACTATATATATATATATGGAATGCAGAAAAACTCCTATCAAAAGATTAAGACTTCATTCGTACCAGAAAATTCTTCCTGGAGAGAAACTCTTATGCACTGAATATTGGCAGGTCCACAGCTAGAAGTCAGAATTAATTTACACTTCAGAAGATTCATACTGCAGAGAAACCTCATGGATGTACTATTGGGAAATCTTTTGCTGAGAAATCATATCTTTGACTGCATCATTTACACATATGCATATATATACAGTGAAAAACCTGTACGTATAATGATTGTGGGAAGGTCTTCACTAACAGATCATATGTGAAGAAACCTCAAAATGTTTATCCTTAAAAATAAAGCTTGTCAAGAGGGAGGGGATATAAATATACCTACAGCTGATTCATGTTGATATATGCCAGAAACCAACACAATAGGTTGTACAATTCTGAATATATTGTGGATACTAGTCAGTCATTCATTATACACAGCAACAATTTTATTCCAGCTTTCATTATAGTATTAATATCATTTAAAATAAGGACAACATTGATTAATTTAAATTACAAACATGGTTTGCTCCAAGAAAACTAAAAGTAGCTAATGCAAATTCTAGTGAGAATTAATAAAATCAGTAAAACAACTGAATATATTTTAAACATAAATATGCTATTCTGCCTGATAGAATCTATAAATATTTTCAGGCAAAAATTAGACATCATAGGTTAGAATCTTATGAGAGTTTAGAGAACATTAAGACAGTCAACCTTAAAAGCATGTCTTTGTAATGCAGGGAAAATATTGCCTGGTTGTATGAGGTAAGTAGTCTTTATGCTGTAGGTTTATTAAATGTGTAAGGAAGAAAATGACGATGACATGTGCCCTAAACATGCATTATATTCTTAATATCTTTTTACTGAAGTCTCACTTCCTGAGTGTTACTTGCACTGACTTCAAAAGCATCTGGCAGAGCTTGCCTTGGATGCCTGAAGAAGACCATCTCCTGGAGCTGTGGAGCCTGGAGAGCTGCCACCCCTTCTCCCACTGAATGCAGCTCAACAGAACCAGCTGGGTCACAGCTGCATCCCCATTGTCAGCTTTGATTTCTCATGGCTACACTAAAAACAATCACCCCAGCTTGATCACACGATAATTCAATCTATATTACTACAGCGAAGACTCACAACATTAACAATTAAAATGTGTCAAGAAATAGGGAAGACTATCTGCACAGAGAATTACGTTTGTGGCTGTGTCATGTACCCCAATGCACATTTTGTCTTCTCATCTGAGGTCAGGTAGACAAAAGGGCTGATCATATTTTGTGGAGGGGAATAAATATCACATTGATCAGATGAAGAAGGAGAGAAATATAGTATTAAAACTATTATTGACATAAATGCCATTAACAACAAGTAATTATTATATCAGAAAAACACTTTTCCTCACAGCTCACCAGACCATAAGCTCTCAAGAGCAAGAGACACAGTTCACCAATTTTTCTGACATCAGTCTTAGAATAGTACCTAGCACAGAACAGTTGTTCAAGAAATGTTTTCTAAATGAATGAGATGGGAAAGTGTTGAAGATTATAAAAGTTAACTGATACAAACAATTAAATCTCCCCTAACTAGGTAACAATAAGACAAGACTTATGATTTAATTATTTATGTGATACAGGAAGAGTAAGAAGTAGAGAGTATTGGAGCTTCAGCATCAGTCGTTCTAATGAATATTCAGGACTGATTTCCTTTAGGATTTAGGACTGACTGGTTGGGTCCCCTTGCTGTCCAAGGGACTCTCGAGAGTCTTCTCCAACAACACCATTCAAAAGCATCAATTCTTCAGCACTCAGCTTTCTTTATAGTCCAACTCTCACATCCATGTATGGATGACTACTGGAAAAACCATAGCTTTGACTAGATGGACCTTTGTTGGTTAAGTAATGTCTCTGCTTTTTCATATGCTGTCTAGGTTGGTCACAACTTTTCTTCCAAGGACCAAGTGCCTTTTAATTTCATGGCTGCAGTCACCATTTGCAGTGATTATGGAGCCCCAAAAAATAAAGGCTGTCACTGTTTCCATTGTTTCCCCATCTACTGGATGGGACCTGATGCTATGATCTTAGTTTTCTGAATGTTTCTGATCTCAGTTTTCTGAGTTTTAAGCCAATTTTTTCACTCTCCTCTTTTACTTTCATTAAGAGGCTCTTTAGTTCTTCTTTGCTTTCTGCTATAATTGTGGTGTCATCTGCATATCTGAGGTTATCGATATTTCTCCCGGCAATCTTGATTCCAGCTTGTGCTTCCTCCAGCCCAGCATTTCTCATGATGTACTTTGCATATAAGTTAAATAAGCAGGGTGACAATCTATACAGCCTTGACGTACTCCTTTCCCTATTTGGAACCAGTTTGTTGTTCCATGTCCAGTTCTAACTGTTGTTTCTTGACCTGCATACAGATTTCTCAGGAGGTAGGTCAGGTGGTCTGTTATTCCCATCACTTGAAGAATTTTCCACAATTTGTTGTGATCCACACAGTCAAAGGCTTTGGTGCAGTCAATAAAGCAGATGTTTTTCTGGAACTCTCTTGCTTTTTCGATGATCCAACAGATATTTCGATGATCCAACAGATATCACACACAAAAAAATTACAGACCAATATCACTGATGAACATAGAAGCAAAAATGGCCAACCCAATGCTAACAATTCATATCCAACAATACAGTATAAAAAGATCATACACCATGATCAAGTGGGATTCAACCTAGGCACGCAAGGATTTTTCAATATCTGCAAATCAATCAATATAACACACCACATCAACAAATTGAAGAATAAAAATGATATGGTCATCTCAGTAGATGCAGAAAAAACTTTTGACAAAATTCAGCAACCATATGTGATTAAAAAAAAAAACTGTACAGAAAGTGGGCATAGAAGGTACATACCTCAATATAAGAAAGCCCATATATGATAAACCAAGCTAGCATCATACTCAATGATGGAAAGCTGAAAGCATTCCCTCTAAGATCAGGAACAAGACAAGGATGTCTACTCTCACCACTTTTATTCAACATAATTTTGGAAGTCCTAGCTATAGCAATCAAAGAAAAGAAGCAAAGGAAATCCAAATTGGAAAAGAAGAAGTTAAACTCTCACTTTGAAGATGACATGATACTATACATAGAAGATCCTAAAGATGCTACCAGAAAACTACTAGAATTCATCAGTGAATTTGGTAGAGTTTCAGGTTACAAAATTAATACACAGAAATATGTTGCATTACTATACACTAACACTGAAAATTCAGAAAGAAAAATTCAAGAAGCAATTTTATTTACCATCACATCAAAAAGAATAAAATATCTAGGAATAAACCTACCTAAGGGACAAAAGAACTGTAGTCTGAAAACTATAAGATGCTGATGAAAGAAATCAAAGATATAAACAGATGGAAAGATATACCATGTTCATGGAAAGGAAGAATCAATATTGTCATACTTACCAAAGCAATCTATAAATTCAATGCAATCCCTATAAAATTACCAATGGCATTTTTCACAGAAAAAGAACAACAACAACAAAAATCTCAGAATCTATATGGAAACACAAAAGACCTTGAAAAGCCAAAGCAATCTTGGGATAGAAAAACGGAGCTGGAGGAATCAGGCTCTCTGACTTCAGACTATACTACAAAGATACAGTCATTAAAAGAGTATGAGACTAGTGCAAAAATAGAACTACAGATCAATGGAACAGAATGAAAACCCAGATATAAGCCCATATACTTATGGTCAGTTAATAAATGACAAAGGAGGTAAGACTATATGATGCTAGAAAGACAGTCTCTTCAACAAATAATGCTGGGAAAACTGGACAGCTACATGTGAAGAATAAAATTAGATCATTCTTTAACTCCATACACAAAAATTAGCTCAAAATGGGTTAAAGACCTAAACGTCAGACTGGATATTATAAAAATCCTAGAGAAATAGATAGGCAGAACTCTCTAACATAAATAGCAGCAATATCTTTTTTTATCCATCTTCCAGAATAATGGAAATAAAAACAAAAATAAACAAATGGGACCTACTGAAACTCAAAAGTTTTTGCACAGCAAAGAAAACAATAAAAGTAAAAAAGACAACCCATAGATTGGGAGAGAATATTTGCAAATGATGTGACAGGTAAGGGATTAGTCTCCAAAATTTATAAACAGCTCATGATGTTTAACAGCATCAAAACAAACAATCCAGTTAAAAAATGGGCAGAAGACCTAAATGAAAATTTCTCAAAAGAAGACATACAGATGGCCAACAGACACATGAAATGATGCTCAACATCGCTAATTATTAGAGGAATGCACATCAAAACGATAATGAGATATCACCTCACACAAGCCAGAATGGCTATCAAAAAAAAAAAAAAAAATCCACAAACAAAAAATGCTAGAGAAGGTTTAGAGGATAAGGAACCCTCTTATTCTGTTGGTGGGAATGTAAATTAGTAGAGCCACTATGGAGAACAGTATGGAAGTTCCTTAAAAAACTAAAAATAGAGCTACCATATGGCACTGCAATCCCACCCCTGGGCATATATCCCAAGAAAAACATGATCTGAAAGGATACCTGCACCCCAATGTTCATTACAGCACTGTTTACAATAGCCAAGACATGGAAGCAACCTAGATGTCCATCAACAGAGGAATGGATAAAGAAGATGTGGTACATATATACAATGGAATATGACTCAGCTATTAAAAAGAACAAAATAATACCGTTTGCAGCAATATGGATGGACCTGGAGAGTGTCAAACTGAGTGAAGTAAATCAGAGGAGGATAAATATCACATGACATCCCTTATACGTGGAATGTAAAAAGAAACAATACAAATGAACTTACTTACAAAACAGAAACAGACTCACAGACTTGCAGAACAAGCTTATTGCTTCCGGGGGGAAAGGTGAGGGGGAAGGGATACTTAGGGAGCTTGGGATGTACCTATACACACTGCTATATACAAGGACCTGCTGTACAGCACACGGACCTCTGCTCGTTGTTATGTGGCAGCATGGATGGGAAGGGAGTTTGGGGAAGAATGGATACGCGTATATGTATGGCTGAATCCCCCCTTTACTGTTCTCCTGAAGCTATCACAACATGGTTTGTTAATTGGTTATACATCAATACAAAATCAAAAGTTTAAGAAAAAAAGGGCAATGTTTTTGGTATCTGCTCTAGAGCTTAACGATGAGAAAAAGGAAGAAAGCATTCAGAGGAATTAACATAAGCAGTTTCAGAACTAAGAAGCAAATGTTCTCACCAACAAAATCACTGGTAAGCTCATGGCTTACTTTCAGTAATGACATCTGCTTCAGGAAATACCTTTGGAAAGATGGCGAACTTTGCTGGTGCCTCTAAACTGGTGCCTACAGCCACTTATTTTGTAGAAGTAATAAAGAATATAGGAGCTGTAATGTGAGGATATTTTTATTCCTTTAAAGGAATACTTTAATTCCTTTAAAGGTAGTTTCACAGGTAGCACTGTATCTGCTGCTGTGAGGGCCCAGCAGAGACTCTACTAAGAGCTATCATCTAGCAGGAGGGTTGGAGGACAGCAGAGTGAAGCTTTCCAGCAGTAGCAGGGTTTCAGGGTAAGATACAAGGACAAATACCCAAACAATAAGCAATGAGGTCTTGCGGGTCAGAGAGCAGCACCACACAGGTAACACAACTTGAATGCTTTGAAAGTACAAAGTAAAATCACAAGTCAAAGGCTTAATAACATCATAGCTCTTATCACCATAGGAGACCATCTGCTTTGAGACTGTGACGGGATGTAATTGCTCCTTTTTTGCTGTCAGCCATTTTAGGAGACCCTGGTGGCACCTCTGGCAACCAAGCCTAGGTGGTCCTTCTCCTTTTGCATTTTGGTAGGAACACAGAGGTACTGGGCAAAGGAAGTGGTCTGGTGAGCATTACTAGATTTGCAATTTAACCAAAACCAAAGTACTCAGAATGGCATTGTAGTGGGGTTGTGCTGTATTTACTTCTCAGAAAGAACTGCTGTACACTTGATATGTGAAAACCAGCCTTGAAAGCAGACACCTCCTCACCAAGAGCAAATAATAATTTAAGATGAATGAACTGAAAAGACATGCAACAGCACAACCACATGAGAGCTTTTGTGTATGTAAATTTGCTTGCTTTTTAAACCACTGATATCCTGTTTCTGAAAACTTATTCCTAGCCTCTATTCTTCCCTAATAGAACCCAATCAGTTTCTGACAGCTCTTTCCCAAACAGCTGTCTTTCATTTAATTTCATTTAGTGTGCAAACCGTTTCAAGTTGCATGCACAAGCACACTGTGAAGAATTCATTTTCTCTAGTTTCCTGGTGACGATAAAAGAATTTAATAATAAAAAAAAGTTGAACTTTGGCCTGAAATGTTGCTGTCCTGCCGAAATGGTGAATTATACAAGTGGAAGTGATCCAAAGGTTATTTGGTCCACCCCCTACCATGCAAAAGAGCCTAAACAGATCCTTTCATGTAATTATCTTACTTGTTCTTTTAAAATCTTGTAAGAAGAATTCTACATTCTCACTAAACAAATCTGGCCCAGACCTTGATAATGTGAAGAATGAACTTCCCCAGGGATAAGTGCAGTGGGGAGAAAAAAAGGATTTAGGACTCACAAACTAGAACAGGTAGGAATGTAGAATTTAAAAAATAAGTATTATCCTAGAATGGATATCACAGAGAAGATCAGGAAACACTTTTGTAAAGGAAGTTTAGTTCTTGAAGGAAAGGGACACGATATTGCATAATAGTTTAAAGCATGAACTTCAGAGTTTAACAGCCATGGATTCAAATTCTACCAATGCTATTCTAAGATAATTCTCTTATCTTCAAAATGGGTATTGACAATAACATTTTATTGAGTTCTTGCTATATTTCAGGCACTATTCTAAGTGTTTTACATCCATTAACTTATAGAGAAATGCTTATATTACAGAGCTGTATGGATTAAATAAATAAAGCAATAATATAGTTAAAGTGCTTAGCACAATTCCTGTATTCAATAAATGGTAATAATTATGAGTCCTACTTTTACTTATGAAAACCTAAACTGACCATCATTAAGACTTCAGCATCCAAAGTCCTAAAAAAAGAAATTTAAGTAATGTAGCTCTGCTCCCTCCCTGATTCCTGTCCATCCAATGCAGGTTAACAACCTTGACGCAGAGGTAAGAAAGTTTTGTCCTCTTACCAAAGTCATAATGGTAAGAAGAGGGGATTACGGGATACTGTGAACACTTCCCCATTTTTTTCAGCATAGTTAAGAATCTCCTCATCCTCCACTTCTATCCAGCTCCCTTGTGTCCATGGCACGAATTCTCTTGAGTTCCTAAGCCATCAGGATCTTGAATTCAACAGGAAACCTCAAACAGGCCTGCTGCCCCCTTGTGCACAGTTCTCCCACCTTAAACTTCCACCTTTCACAGAAGACACACTAAACTTACCCTGATTTCTCAGTAGCTCCTGAATGTGATGGTTCTTGGGAATGGCATATGTCTAGTTATGAACTTCAATAGAATTTGGACTTCAGAGACTTCAAACTATTAATAATACTTAAACATCAGCATATCTCTGAGTAGTAAAACCAGACATCTATGTCCAGTTCAAGCATAACGTGAACTCAAGGGAGATACAACTCAAGGGTGACTAGGAAGCCACTTGTCTAAGAGACTGCCTCCTCTCCCCCTGTTTTGGAGAGAAATGTTTAGTGTTAAAGTAGAGAAAAATGACATGCTTCAGATTGAGAGTGAATATATTAAAAATCTACCTGATAGGATATTAAGGAAAAATAAGTGAGAAAACTGAATTAACTTTGCTTAAGGAAATCAATTTAAAAAAATTTAAAACACAATTTCCCTGACTGTAAAAACCCATAAACCTTAGAATGAGTTATCTCTTTTAAAATTAAGGTTTTCTTTAAATTAAGACTGTTTATTTCTTAGGATGGTTTTAGTTAAAGCATTCCACTAGGAAGAAGAGAGTGGACGTTATCTCAAGATTCCACTTAACTCCAAGATGGTGTAATAATTAAAATGCATTTCTGGCATGAAAGAGTGAAAGTGTTAGTCGTGCAGTTGTGTCTGACTCTTTGCGACCGTGGGATTCTCCAGACAAGAATACTGGAGTGAGTTGGCATTCCCTTCTCTGGGGGATTTTCCCGACCCAGGGATCAAACCTGGGTATCCTGCATTGCAGCCAGATTCTTTATCATCTGAGCTACGAGGGAAGTCCATTTCTGGCATGAAACCATGTTATTTCTTCAGAAATTCAAGTGAACAAACAAGCCAACTGCCCATGGTACCACTGAAAGTAACAACTATAAGGTTAGGGATTAAGAGTGCTGAATTTGGAGGTTGCTGTCACTTGAATTGGGCAGAAAGACTAAAGTGCAAAAAGGGAAAGTTGCTAGTGGGCAGGACCAATGTATGAAAGAGTTGATTAAAATTAACAATTCAAATGTGCTGGCAACTGCTTTTACAGAATTCTCTCCATATTTGTCAATGACTCGGAAGGCAGGCAACAGTTACAGGGATACTCAGAATGTAATTTGACAAGAGGCTAAAACATAATCTATTTTAAAAGGGAAGACCAGAAATAAAATTGGTGATGCCAGGGCTTGTGTTATCAAATACTGCCGCCCACTCTTTCTCCGCCCAGCTTATATTACCATCACTGGCAAGTATGCCTGGCCAGACACCACATTCAGAACCATGGCTCCTTGCTGTCTATACTCCAGGCCCCAAATAACTGGTTTCTTTATCCAATCACCCTGCATAAGAGGAAATATTATCTACCAACTATAGCACAGGATCCTCCAGCACACACCCTGGGGAAATGCATTGGGAATATCAATGGAAAAGAACTATCCCCCATCAAAGATTTTTATCTTCTCTTTCTACCAAGATCCCTATTTCTCTCAGCAAACTTTGCTTCCTGCTATAGAATGCTCTGGGTAGGACACTCACACTTCTCACCAGCACTATGCTAGAACATTCAAGAAATAAAACCTACTTCAATTCCATGTTTACAAAAGAGACGCATACAAATCCATACCATAAGCTGGGCTCACAGCCACATTATAAAAGTCATATTCCACCTGCCTCTATTTTATCAAATCATGAATCACTTCTACAATGACCCACCAAGACTCTTGTGCTCTGGCCAGGGAGCATTTAAACTGGGTGGCCATCAAGTGCAATGAATAAGTAAGAATGAAGGAAAAACAGTTTCTAAATCAAATCTGTACTCCTGAAAATAAATACATAACCTGAGTGATATAATTATAATAATATGCCACTTTTGGTTTGAAAATTAATATAACATTAAGGTTTTAAAAAAAGGAATCAAGAAGAAAGTATAAACAAAATGGCTGCATATTGTATCCTGTATCCTTTTTTGCCTACACCTAATAAGCCATGAAATTAAAAGACGCTTATTCCTTGGAAGGAAAGTTATGACCAACCTAGATAGCATATTCAAAAGCAGAGACATTACTTTGCCAACAAAGGTTCGTCTAGTCAAGGCTATGGTTTTTCCTGTGGTCATGTATGGATGTGAGAGTTGGACTGTGAAGAAGGCTGAGCGCCGAAGAATTGATGCTTTTGAACTGTGGTGTTGGAGAAGACTCTTGAGAGTCCCTTGGACTGCAAGGAGATCCAACCAGTCCATTCTGAAGGAGATCAGCCCTGGGATTTCTTGGGAAGGAATGCTGCTAAAGCTGAAACTCCAGTACTTTGGCCACCTCATGGGAAGAGTTGACTCATTGGAAAAGACTCTGATGCTGGGAGGGATTGGGGGCAGGAGGAGAAGGGGACAACAGAGGATGAGATGGCTGGATGGCATCACTGACTCGATGGACGTGAGTCTCAGTGAACTCTGGGAGTTGGTGATGGACAGGGAGGCCTGGCGTGCTGCGATTCATGGGGTTGCAAAGAGTTGGATACGACTGAGCGACTGATCTGATCTGATCTGAATAAGGCTAGCCTGGTGGCTCAGAGGGTAAAGTGTCTGCCTACAATGTGGGAGACCTGGGTTTGATCCCTGGGTCGGGAAGATCCCCTGGAGACGGAAATGGCAACCCATTCCAGTACTCTTGCCTGGAAAATCCCATGGACTGAGAAGCCTGGTAGGCTACAGTCCACAGGGTGGCAAAGAGTTGGACACGACTGAGCGACTTCCCTTCAGTTCACTTCAATAAGGCTAGCCAGTGTAAAGTAAGGCAACAGACAGACAGACAAAGAAGATTAAAGATCCTCATGGTAATAAAAGTCTACATTACACTGTACTCAGACTGAAAGAACCCAAATACAAACAGATAATCCAAATTTAATCCAAACTCCCAAAACCAGATACATGTAACAGTTTCATTGAGAAATAACTCACACAATATAAAATTTACTCTTTTACAATTCAGTGTTTTTTAGTATAGTCAGAGAGTATATCACCATCATCAATATATAAGTCCAAAACATTTTCATTACCCCCAAAAAAACTCATTAGTAGTTGTTCCCATTTTTTCTTTCTTTTTTTTCCCTAGCAACCATTAATCTATTTTTGAACTCTTAATTCTAATCCATTGATCTGTATTTCTACCCTATACCAGCATCACATTATCTGGATTACTGTAGCTTTGCAGTTAAATCTGAAGTTAGAAATGTTGAGTCTGCCAACTCTGTTTTTATTTTTAAAATTATTTTGGCTATTTTGAGGCAAAATGAATTTAGGATCAGTTAAAGTTTTGATAGAGATTGTACTGAATTTGTAGATCAACTTGGGGAATATTTCCATCTTAATACTGAGTCTTCTAATCCTTAAACACGAGATATCTTTCCATTGTTTGCTGCTGCTGCTGCTGCTAAGTCGCTTCAGTCGTGTCCGACTCTGTGCTACCCCATAGACGGCAGCCC
>NW_011494811.1:3675138-3698232 GCF_000754665.1 Bison bison bison
GCCCACCAGGCTCCCCCGTCCCTGGGATTCTCCAGGCAAGAACCCTGGAGTGGGTTGCCATTTCCTTCTCCAACGCATGAAAGGGAAAAGTGAAAGTGAAGTCGCTCAGTCATGTCCGACCCTCAGCGACCCCATGGTCTGCAGCCCTCCAGGCTCTTCCATCCATGGGATTTTCCATTGTTTAGGCTGCTTTAATTTCCTTCAGCAATGTTTTGTAGTTTTCAATGTAAAAATCTTCTAACTTTTTTTTGGTAAAATTTATTTCGAAGTGTTGTACCCTTTTTGATGCTTAAAGTATTAGGTTTGAGTGTCTCTTATAGTCTCGAGGCACCAAGGTTAAAAAGAAATAATTATGTCCATAATCAAGCATGTTCAAACCAATGCTATATGTTTATAAACATCTTTAATGAAGGAAATAGTACTGATTATCATGAGGCAGTAGAATGCAGCAGAATGCAGACTGGAATCAAATAAGACAGGTTCTCCGCATAAGTAGATTGTGATAAGGTATCAGAAGTTCCACATCCTTGGATTTAACTGATTGGGCATCAAAAATATTCGAAAACCATCCAAAAAGTTACAAAAAGCAAAACCTGAATTTGCCAAGAACTGACAACAATTCACATAGTGTTTATATTGTATTTTCAACTACATAATAGCATTTACATTGTATTAGGTATTATAAGTAATCTGGAGATAATTCAAAGTATATGGGCTGATGTGCAAAGATTATATGCAAGTATTATGCCATGTTATATGAGGGACTTGACTACCCTCGTATTTCAGTATCCAGTCTTCCTGTCAATGCAGGAGCCACGAGAAACTCAAGTTCAATCTCTGAGTCGGGAAGATCCCCTGGAGTAGGAAATGAAAACTCCTTCCAGTATTCTTGACTGGAGAATGCCACAGACAGAGGAGCCTGTGTGCTACAGTCAGTGGGGTCCCAAAGAGTCAGGTATAACTAAGTTACTGAGCATGCACGGGGGTCCTGCAACCAATCTCCCTCAGATATGAAGGAACCACCATATTTGCTCCT
Organism: Bison bison bison; assembly: GCF_000754665.1. Taxonomy (NCBI): domain Eukaryota; kingdom Metazoa; phylum Chordata; class Mammalia; order Artiodactyla; family Bovidae; genus Bison; species Bison bison. The sequence continues at coordinate 3,676,175 of NW_011494811.1, forward strand.
GTTGAATCTGGAAAAGGCCAGAAAACATTGATCCAGATAGGGGGAAATGTTCAAGGTTTGACAGAACAACTGAAAATAAAAACCCCATCATGTCTGTATTATATTGATTTTAATAAAATAAATGCATTAACAGTGCTAAGAAGGTACTCCAATTTTTCAAAAATAGAATGAAATGTTCCTTAGGCTCTCATTTTCTGAAAAGTTCATTTTTTCAAAAAACCAAAAAGTAGAAAAGATAAAAAGAAAAGGAACCCCATGTATATGCCAGACTAGAAACCCCTAGTTTTGGGGTTCTTACGGTTTCTCAAAACTTCATAGAAGTATCTGTAAAAGTAGGAAAAGAGAACAAAAACCAATGTTCAAACCAAAATTCAAGTCCAGTTGCCATATGCAGCCTCTAAAAATGGCTTCTAATGTTTGAACAGACTTTTTCATTTCCTGTAGTTTTCTTCTAAGAAGATTAAGAAAGAGCTACTGTTTTGCATTTAAAGCATGGCAATATGAATGTGACAGACTCTAAACTTGGCATTCATCTTTTCTAATTGATTTGAAAAACAATTTTTTTCCCACCTCTATTTCATTTGCATAGCTGCAAATCAAAGGAAGATAATTCCAGAAACTGTTACAGAAGGGATAAAGAATAAAGATCTTCAGAAGATCAGTAAATAGAAGCTATATAATACTGTCATTAATATTGTTAAACTCTGCTTCTATGCTTTTAAAAGGCTGCTTGTTTCATCAAACAAAAGTAGCTGCTCTCATTGATAGGATTTAAAAGACCTTTAATAAAAGCAAACAATTTACGTGTAATTTCAAATAATACTCTCAGGCTAAATAAAGTATTTGGAGTCAGAAATTAAGTTCCAGATACTATCATTCTAGTATACAGTCACTAATGATTCTAAAGTCTTCCCTTTGCTCTTTGAAAAATAATAAGGCCAAATTTAAATAACTTAAAACTTGCATGGACTTAGTAAAAAAATAAAAGCAAAAAGAAGTATAAAATGAATATAAAATTCTTCCTCTCTTACCACAAACCGATAGCCTTGGTCCTTAGAAGAAACCGTTAACTGTTTCTTAGAAACAACCTGAAATTTTGCATTCACTGGCCAAGTATAACCAACTATACACACACAAAAGAAATTTCAAGTCTACTATTAACAAATATAAAGCATCTTCTTTACTGCAAAATATAACTATGCACATAGATAATTTTTTTTTCATTATCAGTGTATGACTATAACACAGTAATTAGAGAACTTAAGAGCTTGAGGCAACTTAGAAGAGCATTTACCTGAAGAGCATTTATCTTTGTTTTAGAGTTCAGGAAACAAACTCAGTTAATTAGGTAACTTGTCCAAAATTAGTTAACTGCCAGAGCTATGCGTAACTCTTTAGGACTTGGAAGCTCTGCTATTTTGTTCCTTGCATAATTTTAAAAGATATTACTATTTCCTACTAGACCTTATTACAAATGTAGCTAACTTCTGCATAAGTGCAGTAAAATGATGGATTTGATTTTCACAGTTGAATGCCTAAGAATTCAGAGAGCTAACAGCCCTTACCTGCACCCTGAGTAATACACAAATAACAGTATCTCACTAAGACACTGGAGAGGCAAAGTTCCTGGTTTCATCAGAAGTGAAGGAGATCTATCATGGATTCCTTGTAATCCACTTAAAAGAATCATGTGGACCAATATTCACCCAATTGGTATGTGAGCAGAGACACGATGTCAACAGTCTAGAGATAACCTTGTTCCAAAGCCACTGTGTTTATAGCAAGACTCCACAGTGTTGAAAGGTACTTTACTGAATGACTGCTAGTAGAATATGCAATGGAGTGGGGAGATTAGATAACTAAGTTTTAAGACACAGAATTTGTGTTGGTCACACCATGTGACCCGAGGCCTATCTTCTAAATTCTTTGTTTCTCAGTTTACCTGTCTTTTTAATCTGTCACAGAAGTATATATAGGTCTGGGGAAGGGGGTGGGTTTCCAAGACTTTTGCAAACAAAGGCCTTGCTCAAAGAACCAAAACACACACCAAACTTCTTCAGCTCCTTTAATTAAAACAACAGCAGCAAAATAGAAGCAGCTGTTTGCCTTCCCCCATATCTTTGTAAATTTCTATAGAAGCCAGATTCTTCATTGTCTATTATCTATTATATAATTCTTTTGCTTATTCTTTGTACCTTCCAAAATCACACAGAAATAGAAACTTCCCCTTAAGCCTGACCTGGCACTAAATACTAAAACTTCTGTAGATTGTTAGCAGTAAAAATGCCAAATAAAAATCTCCCGGATATACTCTTTCACTCTGTGTATGTCGTTACTGTGAGTTTCTGGGATTTGTCTCCAACATAAACAGTACTATTGTCATACTGAAGGTTACCTCAGCCCTTCTGAAAACTGACTGGGTGAGTTCTATTTTCTAAAACAAAGACAGAAGGAGGAGAAACCAGGCAAGCCACAGCTAATACTGAAAAATAGCAGCACTGATAACTAATACTAACAAATGCCAACTATCACTTCTAAGAGGGAACAAAATATACTGAACCTGCAAAATTCCCTACATTTTTACAGGAGTAATTAACTGTATTTTTCATCCATAAAGCACTTTTCTTTTGAGGGATTATTTGATACTAATGCCTTTTTAAATTAATTGTTTAAGAACTTGTTCTGTGAAGTGGTCTATCAAAAGTAGTCAATAATATATTTTCTTCTCCTTTATTCTAGTCCAGGCAAGGGCCCCTATCTTCCTAGAAAATCTTTAAAAGCTATCCTTCCTCAATCTGTACTAGTATTTTAAGTCAACTTTGCACACTGGGAAAAAAGAACGAGAATGAGAAAGTATTACAAGCTATGGAGACATAAAATGTTTTAACAATAGTCACAGCGATTCAAACTATATTCACAGGAGTCATGGTCTAGAATCTCAGTTATTGGCACTTAACAAAGTAATTAACACCTTTGGTTTTGTTCTTCACCTGCTGTTTGCCTAACTTTATGCTACTTCATTTTATTTTTTTTAATTACCATATTCACCACAGCAGGAAGGAAAACACAATAAATTAAAACTCATTGTGGTCATCTATTTCGCAGCTGCTCTCAGAAAAGGTTTTGAATTATATGAAAATTCCTGTAATTATTTCATTAATTATTTTTTATAAATCAATAAAGTAAACTGCTATAGTTCTCTCCACTGTATGTAATATTGAACCCTAAGCAGCTCAAAAGACATGGGGGGTGGGGGGAAAGTACTGGGTGTATCAGAATCTGGGTGAAGTCCTGGAGTCCATCCTTGCCGTTTGATTTTCCCTAGGCAAGCCACTGGACTTCTCTGGACTTCTGTTTCTCTTTATAAAATGGGAGGAGTGGGCCAAATGATCTCTAAAGCTCTATAAGTCTATGAAAATAATTAATGATTTTCAGCCAATTAAATATTCATAGCCCTCTGAGGTAGGTCAAACTCAAGTGAAAAATTATTCATTAAGATTTAAAAAAAAAAAAAAGTAAGGCACAGTGGAAAGATGAGGGACCAAGGTCCAAACCCAGGAAACAGAGAATCAGAGTGCCACCTGGCCTTGAGGTAATTTACTGAACTTGGAACATGGGCCATATTGAAAAGTCCATAAACTTTCCCTGAAAAGAATTAGACTTTCAAAAATAAATCTCTGCATAACAGGCCAGAATTTTTACACATTCCACCGGCAAACAAACACCCAATATACCATTTTTAAAAGATATTTGTATTTGAATATTTTGCTTCTACAGATGAGGTCGTTGGAAATACACTCTTATCTCCTTTCTTCCCCATCAAACTCACACATGTTTACAAGGCTGGCTCTAATCCGAGCATGAACGAGGTCATAAGACAAGAGTGTGATCAGGAAGAAAGTCAGTGAGAACGTCCCCCACCCTTTGAAATTTTAGCTCCTGTCCAGGCACCCCCTCTCACCCCACACTCCTCTCATAAAACGTGGTATTTATTTATCTTTGATTCTGCTCAAGGGTGCCCGGAGAAGCCTGTCGAGTGAGCTGCCACCTTCCAGATTTAATCGGTTTTCCTCAGTAGTTGGGCAGCTCTAAACACAGAAACCAAAGACTCTTCCGCTCGACTGGGTGTTCTCAATACAAGAGCTGGCATGGCCTCACGCAAACTTCATCTGAGCGGAACAATAACAATATTAAGTTCCCTCCCATCACAATGGCCCTAGTGTTATTTGGTTGGGTTGTCACTCCACCTGTCAGCTGCATCCAGGGGACAACGAATTTGCAAATTTACACAGTTTTCTTAGGAATGTTCTTTCTTTTTTCCTATTTGGACGCTCCGCTTCTACAGCTCCTATTCTTCAAGGGCATGGGGGCTTATTTAAAGAGAGATTGTTTATGACTTAACTGGAAGGGTGCCTTGGTTACCAATGGGAAACTGCCACAGAGCAGATTTAACTTACCAAGTAGGCAAGTGACAAGGTAAGGAATAGCATTCAAAATTATGATTTCTTACATACAGAGAACAAGCTGGTGTTTTCCAGTGAGGAGAGAGAAGTACAGATGGGGAAGACAGGGGTATTAAAGAACTACTATGTGTGAAATAAATAAGCAACCAGGAGATATTGCACAGCACAAGTGTGTGTGTGCTTAGTCGCCCAGTTGTGTCTGATTCTTTGCGACCCTTTGGACTGCAGCCCACCAGGCTCCACTGTCCATGGGATTTTTTTCAGGCAAGAATACTAGAGTGGGTTGCCATTTCCTCCTCCAGGGGATCTTCTCAACCCAGAGATCAAACCTGCACCTCTGGTGTCCTCCTGCACTGCAGGCAGATTCTTTACCTGCTGAGCCATCAGTATTTTGTAATAACTCTAAAAGAGTACAGTCTATAAAAATATTGAACCACTATGGTGTACATCTGAAAGATAATATTGTAAATTACCTATATACTCCACTTTTTTCTAAATTGTGATTTCTTGTTTTAGTGACTCACAAGGATCTAAAAATGTTTTACCCAGGATTGTGGGCTAGATTGGGGGTCTGGAAAAAGGAAACGGGGATATTTATATCTAGTCATGGAAAGGGAACTTTATGTATATCCACATTTGTGTCAACTCAAAGACATAAAAGCTTAAGACACTTTCACACATTCCCAAACACCATAATTAAATATGGCTAGATTGAGGGTCCAGAGAAGGCAATGGCACCCCACTCCAGTACTTTTGCCTAGAAAATCCCATGGACAGAGGAGCCTGGTAGGCTGCAGTCCATGGGGTCGCTAGTCGGACACGACTGAGCAACTTCACTTTCACTTTCCACTTTCATGCACTGGAGAAGGAAATGGCAACCCACTCCAGTGTTCTTGCCTGGAGAATCCCAGGGACGGGGAAGCCTGGTGGGCTGCCGTCTATGGGGTCGCACAGAGTCGGACACGACTGAAGCGACTTAGCAGCAGCAGCAGATTGAGGGTCTGTCCCCTGAATCAGTATCCTACTGTTCAGTTCAGTTCAGTCGCTCAGTCATGTTCGACTCTTTGCAACCCCATGAACCACAGCACGCTAGGCCTCCCTGTCCATCACCAACTCCTGGAGTTCACCCAAACCCATGTCCGTTGAGTCAGTGATAGCATCCAACCATCTCATCCTCTGTCATCCCCTTCTCCTCCTGCCCTCAATCTTTCCCAGCATCAGGGTCTTTTCAAATGAGTCAGCTCTCCGCATCAGGTGGCCAAAGTATTGGAGTTTCAGCTTCAGCCTCAGTCCTTCTAATGAACACCCAGGACTGATCTCCTTTAGGATGGACTGGTTGGATCTCCTTGCAGTCCAAGGGACTCTCAAGAGTCTTCTCCAACACCACAGTTCAAAAGCATCAAGTCTTTGGTGCTCAGCTTTCTTTATAGTCCAACTCTCACATCCATATGACTATTAGAAAAACCATAGCCTTGACTAGACAGACCTTTATTGGCAAAGTAATGTCTCTGCTTTTTAATATGCTGTCTAGGTTGGTCATAACTTTCCTTCCAAGGAGTAAGCATCTTTTAATTTCATGGCTGCAATCACCATCAGCAGTGATTTTGGAGCCCAGAAAAATAAAGTCTGCCACTGTTTCCACTATTTCCCCATCTATTTACCATGAAGTGATGGGACCAGATGCCATGATCTTAGTTTTCTGAGTGTTGAGCTTTAAGCCAACTTTTTCCCTCTCCTCTTTTACTTTCATCAAGATGCTCTTTAGTTCTTCCTCACTTTCTGCCATAAGGGTGGTGTTATCTGCATATCTTAGGTTATTGATATTTCCCCCGACAATCTTGATTCCAGCTTGTGCTTCCTCCAGCCCAGCATTTCTCATGATGTACTCTGCATATAAGTTAAATAAGCAAGGGGACAATATACAACCTTGACGTACTCCTTGTCAAGTTGTTCCATGTCCAGTTCTAACTGTTGCTTCCTGACCTGCATATAGGTTTCTCAAGAGGCAGGTCAGGTGATCTGGTATTCCCATCTCTTTCAGAATTTTCCATAGTTTATTGTGATCCACACAGTCAAAGGCTTTGGCATAGTCAATAAAGCAGAAATAGATGTTTTTCTGGAACTCTCTTGCTTTTTCAATTTGATCTCTGGTTCCTCTGCCTTTTCTAAAACCAGCTTGAACATCTGGAAGTTCACGTTTCACGTTTTGCTGAAGCCTGGCTTGAAGAATTTTGAGCATTACTTTATTAGCATTAGGACTCCCTGCTGCTGCTGCTGCTACTGCTGCTGCATCGCTTCAGTCATGTCCGACTCTGTGCAACCCCATATACGGCAGCCCATCAGGCTCCACCATCCCTGGGATTCTCCAGGCAAGAACACTGGAGTGGGTTGCCATTTCCTTCTCCAATGCATGAAAGTAAAGAGTGAAAGTGAAGTCTCTCAGTCGTGTCCGACTCTTAGCGACCCCATGGACTGCAGCCTACCAGGCTCCTCCGTCCATGGGATTTTCCAGGCAAGAATACTGGAGTAGGGTGCCATTGCCTTCTCCAAGGACTCCCTAGATAGTAAAAATCTAGAGGTCCTTCTCCTGAAGAAAAATGAAAAGCAGTTATGGAGAAAAAAGGGACTTCACCATAATAGAATTTTTTAATTTCAGAAAATCAAGCAATTAAAGAAAGGTATGATATATAATATTGAAAAAGAATAGACTTCACCATTAAACAATAAACAATGCTGATGTTTAACAGTATTGTTCGTTGCTTTCCCCAGGACCTGAGAGTAGGGCCTGGTACATGATAAGTACTCAGGAAAGTTACTATCTTTGCCCAGAACCACCCCTCTCCCATGCCACCACCTGCGCCACGTGGCTCCTCCATTCAGGTCTCTGCTCAAAGGTTTCCTCTCCAAACATGTCTTGCTTGACTGTACACTCTGGAATCTCTGTATCCTTCCTTCTTCATTTTCCTTATAGCACTTAACACTATCCAACACTATACATCTATTTGCTAATTTTAAAATTGTCTGTGTAGTAACTGTTCACTGCAATAATCCCAGCCCTCAACCAACATCTGAAATGTAGTCAGTACTCAATAAATAGTTACTGAATAAACAGATTGGATTATAGCCTACAGACTTTTTCTATTCCATATTCAGTCAGTCAGTCAGTCAATTACTGGTTATTCACTACATGTTGGATACTGTCTAGGAGTAAAGACCCCAGGTTAAGAAAAGGCCCCTAGGGACTTCCCTAGTGGCCCAGTGGCTAAGACTCCCTGCTTCCAATACAGAAGGCCTGAGTTCGACCCTGGTCAGGGAACTAGATCCCAAATGCTGCAACGAAGATCAAATATCCCAAGTGTCACAACCAAGACCCAATGCAGCCAAATTAAAAAAGAAAAAAAAAAATTAAAGGCCCCTAGATAAGGAAGTCATGATAGTAGTTTAATGTGAGATGAGCCATGTGCTGTGAATAAAGGAATATGAGGGCAATGAGAAAAAGCATTTAACTCAGACTTGGCAGAGTCAGTCAAGTTCTCCAGTGAAGCTACAGTTAGATTCTTCAGAATGAAGGAGCGTGTGGGAGGACGTGGAACATGCAGCCACATGATGAAGCTGCCAGTAGAAATGCAGGCGGTAAATGAGAAAGACACAGGGGACTTGGCGCGGATGGCTCTGGTACTAAACTAAACCTAATCCTGGAAGCTAAAGAAGTTGTTGGAGGTTTTAAACAAAAGACGGACAGGATCTGATCTGCATTTTCGGGTTATCACTCTGAGGGCATTAGGAGTGGCCAGGATAGAGGCACAAAGATAAGTCTTGCAGTAGTCCTGAGAGCAGAAATGAAATGAAGACAATTCCTTCCTGCATCCATTCAGCCATTTCTTCCTTTTTTCAACCAACAATTTGGAGTGCCTGCCTAGGAAAGGCTCTGGGCAAGGCACTGGAATCAGTAAAAAGCAATGAGACTGGAAAACGGCCAGCTTAAAAGCTGTGAAATAAGTAAAGAACTGAGTGACTGACTGTTGTTGTTTAGTCACTAAGTTGCTTCAGACTTTCTGCAACCCCATGGACCCACCAGTCTCCTCTGTCCATGGGATTTCCCAGGCAAAAGTACTGGAGTGGGTTGCCATTTCCTTCTCCAAGGGATCTTCCCAACCCAGGGATCAAACCCATGTCTCCTGTGTCTTCTGCACTGGCAGGCAGATTCTTCACCACTGAGCCACGGGGGAAGCCAAGTGACTGCTTAGAGGAGTCTAATATGACTGCCACATATATGATTTGGGTAACGAGGTACAAAGTAATACGAGTCACCAAATTAGGAAATGGAATGAGGAATGGGAAGGCAGAAATGGTGGAGGTAACTTCATTGAGGAGGGGAATTAGATGTGAAGTTTCAGACAATCTGAAGTAGCAGCTGAACATCCAATTAGTGATGTCCAGTAGGCAATAGACAGAGAATTCACTGCCTTCATTATAATAAGTTGAAAAATCATTTCATTCTATATAAACTCTCCAAACTTTATATAATGGCACTGCTCTGAGATTCCAGATTTCCCTATTCTTATCCTCAGATGAAAACAAAATCAAATTAGTTAAATTTATTTTTTCCATAAAAAATTATACTTTTACTAAAAACATGGACGATTAATTTTTCTAAAATAAAATAACTCCTTGTGTAGACACTCAATAATCAGAAACACCACTGAAATTCTACTAACCTGTTAATCAAGGGAGAAATCCCTAATAGACAATGGAAAATTAGGAAATGAAAGAATGGAGGAAACAAACATGAAAGATGAACACATGACATTTCCTAATAGGAATGTGACTGAGCCGTCAAATCAGGAAAACTTACACATGATATTGTATATTTATATTCCACACCAGTGAAATGATTTGTGACAATTTATGAAAATAAACTGTCCCTTGGACAGCAAGGAGATCAACAAGGAAATCAACACAATATTCATTGGAAGGACTGATGCTGAAGCTGAAGCTCCAATACTTTGGCCACCTGATGTGAAGAGCTGACTCATTAGAAAAGACCCTGATCCTGGGAAAGATTGAAGGCAGGAGGAGAAGAGGATGATAGAGAATGAAATAGTTGGATGGCATCATCGACTCAATGGACCTGAGTTTGGACAAACTCCAGGAGATAGTGAAGGACAGGGAAGCCTGGCATGCTGCAGCTCATGGGATCACAGAGTCAGATCAGATCAGATCAGTCGCTCAGTCGTGTCCAACTCTTTGCGACCCCATACTACTTCGTAACTAAACAACAACAACAAATGAAAATACACTTAATACAAATAAATAAGGACTTCCCTAGTGTCTCATATGGTAAAGATTCTGTCTGCAATGAAGGAGACCCGGGTTTGATCCCTGGGTCAGAAGATCCCCTGGAGAAGGAAATGGCTACCCACTCCAGTATTCTTACCTGGAGAATTTCATGGACAGAGGAGCCTGGTGGGCTACAGTCCATGGGGCCACAGAGAAAAAGAAACAAAAGATCAAAGAGGAACACAGAGAAATAATGCTAGGTGTAATAATGCTAAGAGTAAGATTAGCACACAAATGCACATTGTTTATTTCTCCACAGCTATTAGAAATTACGTGTAAATTTGGCTCTAAGGTACTTAAAGATGAAAATATAATCAAATATAAGATTCATAAAAGCCACAAGATTTTTTTTTTTTTTTAACAGAAAATCAAGCAGTGTTTCCTGACCCAGAGGCTTGAGGAATTTCATTTCCAGGTCATCCTAAAGATGATTGGGTGTGATATAGTCAGGGCCTCTTCAAAAACTCCATTACTTATGAAGAGTGGATTTCATGACATCATCAATCATTGAAGGCCAATCTTCTACAAGCAGATTTTTGACCAACTAGAATAGTAGAGAGTTCAAAATACTAATCTGTAAAGGGAACCTGAATATAGATTCTCTATGATGCAACTTAAAGGTGTCCACCTCTTTCAGCAACAGTGGGAGCAGAGAATAGGATTAATGTTCTCTTTCAAAATTAAGGAGCCTAATGAAGATACCTGGAGAAGGCAGTGGCACCCCAGTCCAGTACCCTTGCCTGGAAAATCCCATGGATGGAGGAGCCTGGAGGGCTGCAGTCCATGGGGTCGCTGAGGGTCAGACACGACTGAGCGACTTCACTTTCACTTTTCACTTTCATGCATTGGAGAAGGAAATGGCAACCCACTCCACTGTTCTTGCCTGGAGAATCCCAGGGATGGGGGAGCCTGGTGGGCTGCCATCTATGGGGTCGCACACAGTCAGACACGACTGAAGTGACTTAACAGCAATGAAGATACCACACTCTACACAAATATGAATTTTGAAGATAGCCCATGAAAAATATAATGCAGTCAAGCAGAAAAAGAGGCGCATTTAGGAGTTATGCTTGGCTTCAAATCTTTGTTCTGCTACTGATGGCTGTATGACCCTAGAAAAATCACATCCACTTTCTGAGTCTATTTTCTCTATCTATATAGTATGTGACGTGTAATGAGGAATAAATGAGATTAAAAAACATGTAAAGTGCTAGTGTAGTGCTGAGTATGTGGACACAAAATAAATGAGAGGGCATGGGGCAGAGTACCCACAGAACCGATATAGCAAAAAAAGAGAATACATGATATTGAGGCAAGGGAGACATGGAATCTATATCTGACATGGAAGCTTCTTCATACTGTAAAAGAACTGAGTATGGTGCCAAGAGAGCACCACCTCTATTAATTCGATGTAGCACACTCCTCAAGTGTTGGTAGGCTGGAAATAAGTCAAGAACACAGTTCCAAACGAAGATGTTTTTTACTTTTTCAGTTGCAAATAATTGATCAGTGTTAAGTGTTTATTATAAATAGGAAGATCAACACATCAAATGATAAAGGCCAGTAAAATAATTCATTCATCTAATTTCCAAGTAACCATCCACATATTACTTCTGCATGTCATCAAACTTAAGTTGCAGTTAAAAGAACACTTATGATAAATGACTTAATTATAAACCTATGCTTGCCAGGAAAAAAAATTTTTAATTTAACAAGCAACATAAAAAATAACCAGGGCCTGTTCTCAGCGGTACCTACTCATTTTGTCTTATGGCAGGTGTACACATGCACTTGAAAAGAAACACCTGCTTTCTTTCTTACAGATATCTTCACCTAAGGAATAATAAGAAAAATTTGTTTCTCCCACACAAGATTTAAAAGCAAAAAAAAAGAAGAAAAGCCCACAACCAGATGCAGTTATTTAAGAGCATTTTTTTCCTTATAGGCATCTTACTTACAAATTATAACAATTAAAATATTTTATTTTTATTTTCTTTCAATTAACCTCTTTTAGCTGGTCACCTAACCTATTTTCTGATTACCTCTCTAAATTATATTCACCCTGTCCCCAAATCACTAGGTTAATCATACTTCTCAGTCCAGAATATACTATCTCTGCAAGGCCCCTCTCTCAGTCTATGTTAATTTATTAATTTATTTGGTTTTTTTTCCACTTTATCTATAATTCCTATTCCCTCCTACTCCTACATAAACAAACACTTACCTGCCTGGTGACTATCTTTGGATATGGACTGTTTATTTGAAAAATATCAAGTACTGTCTTGCATATGTGCTCACTTGCTCAGTCGTGTCCAGCTCTTTGTGACCCGATGAACCATAGCCCACCAGGCTCCTCTGTCCACGGAATTTTCCAGGCAAGAATACTGGAGTGAGTTGCTATTCCCTACTCCGTCTTGTGTATATACATGGTTAATATACCATGAATCCACAGCCATCTTTTTTTCACCGAATCCTCTCTTCAGACTGCATACATGGTGCAATATAGCCCTTGAGTTCACACCACACCGCTGTATCATGTTGCAAAGTATGAAGTTGCTACCTAAAACGACGCTGCTGCAACCGAAAGTCACATCTAGATGAATTAAAGCCTAAAAGTAGTGTGCTAACAGGAAAAAATGTCAGAGAGTAACCCATGGTCTTGAATCCTAACAGCATAAACTGTAAGATTAAAAGAGACATCATTTTTGAATATATTTACGAAACTCAAAATTAAGGTCTACATCAACATGAAACCTTAAATCAAGCCATGATAGTAAAAAGCCAAATAACTAACCAGTATGTAAAGAAATGTTCAACTTCACTAGCAATCAAAGAAATGCAAATTAAAATGAAATATCACTCTACACCCATCAGTTTGGAAAAATGATGAAGTCTAAACATAGCAAATCTTTGCAAGGATGTGGGAAGCAGGAGCAGTCGTCTCCTGTTGGTGGGACACAGACTAGGGCAGCCTTTCCAGGAAGCAACCTGGCAGTACTCAGGGATGTTCAGAATGTGTGTTCTTGATTACCCTGCAATCCTACTCCCGAGGACAAACCCTGGAGAGTTCAAAGATGCTCTACTGTCTGTGGTAGCAGGAAGGAAGAGGTAATCCACTTTTTTATGCAATATAAAATCATGTAGACCCAAACTATGAAAATATTTCTATCTCTATAGATTTTTCAAACAAGAGTCTATCATAAACTTTCTGTAGAAAATTAGAGCATGTCTGCAAACCTGAAATACAAAACAAAAATAGCACATCATATTTGCATATGTATATTATTTTCCTGTGGACTCAAAAGAGATTTTTCTTGAATTACTAAATACTCTATAAACAAAGGCCCTAACTATCTCATACAATCTGAATATTACCATTGAAATGAAATAATGAACTTTGAGATTTAGAACAATTTATTAGAATTTCCCTGTAGCTCATACAATAAAGAATCTGTTTGCAATGCAGGAGACCCGGGTTTGATCCCTGGGTTGAGAAGATCCTCTGGAGAAAAGAACGGCAACCTACTCCAGTATTCTTGCCTGGAGGAGACCATGGACAGAGGAGCCTGGTGGGCTGCAGTCCATGAGCTCACAGAGTCGGACACGACTGAGCGACTCAGCACATTAGAACTGCAAATCTTACCTTGTTGTTGCAGTGATGATGTGATAACAATCAATGGATAAGAAAGTTGAGTTCTACTTAAGACTCAAATGGTCATTTAATAACAAAAAGTCCCTTAGTTTTAGTTTCCCACAATGCCTTAAAGTAAGTACAGTAATGCATTTCCAAGAATTATAGCATGTAAACACTGGGAGCTGAACAGACACAATACTCTGAGTACTCCAAGGGCTTTAAGATAAGTTTGATGGACACTGTACATGTTAGTGTCGCACATTATCACACACACGCATACATGTGGCTCTGGCATCAGGGAGAGATCTCCAGGAGACCAGGTTTTAAATAAGAAAATAATTGAGTCACTCTGGAAAATTAGGGAAAACAACTTGAATTATAAATACGTAACTCAGTTTTCTAGAGCATCTCTTAAGTTTTCACATACTTTCCCAAACTTCCTATATGAATCTGAAATAATATCACTTGGGGTATGTGTGTGTCTGTTCACTCAGTTGTGTTCAATTCTTTGTGACCCCATTGACTGCAGTCCGCCAGGCTCCTCTGTCCATCGGATTTTCCAGGCAAGAATACTAGAATGGGTTGCCATGTCCTCCTCCAGGGGATCTTCCCCATCCAGAGATCAGAAACCGTGTCTTCTGCAACCCCAGCATTGGCAGGCAGAGTCTTCACTGCTAGCACGACCTGGGAAGCCCGCACTTGGGGTGTAAAAGCCCACAGATATCTGCTGCTTACAGCTCTTCCAAGAAACTACCACCCTGAAATGTGTTTTAAATACACAAGGTCTTCACATAAAGCCTGCATGTTCACACACACATAAATATCTACCTGATACAGAGGCAACCTAAAGAACCACAGTCAGAGGAAGGGTGGGGGCGAGGGGGAAGTTGGGGGGTGAAGGGCATGTGCAAAATGCAAGACGGGCTCTTGGCAGGGATGGCAATTTGAGAGGCCCAGGCAGATTGGGACGTATGGCTTTGTTCCATGCAAAGGTCGTCTGAAGCAGAGTATTTTATTTTCACAGTAAGGTATTGAGTTCTGAGATCTCCGATATACCCAGGGAACCAGCAAAAGCTGGTCTCAGCACTGTGCCAACCCACCACGACCCCCCCCGACCCCCCTGCACCAGGTCACTAATGAAGGTAGGGGGCTGTGAGAGCACCCAAATAAAACACAGGAAAAGGTGAAAGAGGACTCTGAGCCCGGCCCATTCCTTTTATTCCAGGGGAACAACCTTTTCTGTTCCGAGGAACTAATGAGTCCTGAACAGGAGTGGGAACAAATCGCACAGTGGTTACCGGGAGGGAAGACATAGGTCAGCCTTTGTGTTTCATGGCCGGTTCAGTTTTCAGAACATTTCCCAGCAAGGACCAAAAGCAACCTGAACAAAGGAACTGGAGCAGCGAGCTACTTGAACTGTCTCCTGCAATACTCCAGAGAATTGGGTGCTTCAGGCTGGAGTGACGGTGGGGGTGGCGAGGAGGACCCAGGTGAGGGGGCCCCAGGAAATCAAATAAAGATGGCTTTATTTGAAAAGTTCATGAAAACTTTTTCTTTCCAGAGTTGTTATTTTGAACTTTATCTCTTCTAAGGGACATGAACTTCAATCCCTCAGCAGACTTTTAAAGGGAGAACGGAAATAAAGCCTAAGAAGCAATTTTATTTTTCCATCCTCACCACTTAATTAGAAGGGCTTTTACAGTATTCAAGGTTTTAATTGCCTTCTCCCCCTCTCTGACCCCCTTCTTCAGTTATGACCAAAGAGCAGCTGAGCCAGAGCCAAACAGAATCTGAAGCTTCACTGAAAGAGGAAAAAAACACCAGCACGATGACCCCAGACACTGTTTCTGCCCCCCTCCTTCCCATCCCCCCACCCCCCATCTACCCCCTTCCTCCTATCTTATCCTCTCCTCTCTCTCTCTTTTTTGTGTCTTGCTTAAAAACATCTCACAGTATTTCTGGTGCAGAAGATTTCCTGGCATGACTGATAGCAGCAAATGCTGCAACACAAAGTCCCCAATTATCTGAAGAAAAGCAAGAAATGGAAAAAAGAGAGGGGAAAGGGAGTTACTAAACAGAGGGAAAGAAGGGTTAAAGAGGCTAAGTCTATTTAAAATATATATATATGTATATGTCACTGAAATACATTAATAGAAAATAATCAGGATCCAGTAAAATTTTTATTTACTTCCATAGACTTTTAAAATATAGAATTTTATCTGTTTTCTCTTTATTTATACAGCCAAATAACCATCAAATCAATACCAATATATAACAATCCTAATGACTTTATTTCTATTGTCCTTCCAGATACATTTTTTTTTAAAAAGTGTTTTCTGGACAAAATCAGAGTAAGCTAAGAGAACTGCAGTTATGATTCATTGAGTGAAAAAGTGAAAATTTTAGGGCGAAATTGGTTCAATCTAGTGATTAAATATTAAAACCTCCATTGCTTGCTTTGACAATATTCTTTTTGTACTTTATATGATATTATAACGATTTAGAGTAACTTTGCAGCCATGAAATTAAAAGATGCTTACTCCTTGGAAGGAAAGTTATGACCAACTTAGATAGCATATTGAAAAGCAGAGATATTACTTTGCCAACAAAGGTCCGTCTAGTCAAGGCTATGGTTTTACAAGTGGTCATGTATGGATGTGAGAGTTGGATTGTGAAGAAAGCTGAGTGCCGAAGAATCGATGCTTTTGAACTGTGGTGTTGGAGAAGACTCTTGAGAGTCCCTTGGACTGCAAGGAGATCCAACCAGTCCATCCTAAAGGACATCAGGCCTGGGTGTTCATTGGAAGGACTGAGGCTGAAGCTGAAACTCCAATACTTTGGCCACGTCATGCAAAGAGTTGACTCATTGGAAAAGATCCTGATGCTGGGAGGGATTGGGGGCAGGAGGAGAAGGGGATGACAGAGGATGAGATGGCTGGATGCCATCACCAACTCAATGGACATGAGTTTGAGTGAACTCTGGGAGTTGGTGATGGACAGGGAGGCCTGGCGTGCTGCGATTCATGGGGTCGCAAAGAGTCGGACACGACTGAGTTCAACTGAACTGAACCATAGGTCAACAAACCTGCTCAATGATTCGCTATCTAATTACTACATCTGATTACTATCTTAGGGACTCTCCTGGGGCTGCAGCAGTAAAGAATCCACCTGCCAATGCAAGAGACACAAGACCCTGATCCCTGGATCAAGAAGACTCCTTGGAGAAGGAAATGGCAACTCACTCCAGTACTCCTGCCTGGAAAACATCATGTATAGTCCATGGGTTCCCAAAGAGTCAGACACGACTGAGCAACTAAACACACACACACATTACTACCTTAAGAGTTCTGATCAGCAAATGTCCCAGCTGTGGCCCTAACAGAATTATCTGAAATAATGTACAGAAACCCTGAAATCAAAGAGTAAAACTGCTCTGATCTCCTAAACTCATCTTACCCTAAGAGCTTAGACAGTTTCCATTTTCTTAACCCTATCTTATCAATGATACAGTTTTACTTAAGGCTATTTGACTCTCACCAAATAAGGGTTGTTCCCTGTCACTGAAACATGGAATATGGCACAGGAATCGAAATCACAGATTAGTAACTGGAAATTTCTAGTTTGCCAATAGGCGCTATGACTCAGCACTTACATAGCATATGAATTCCAATAAATAGGTTTTATTGTAGGTGAGTACTCTAGGAAGGAGACTAGAACTATATAGCTTAGGAGTGTGTACATTTACCTGAATGTCTACACACAAACACCAAATGTGTCAGAATAAAAGCTTCTCAGTTCTTGGTACTAATATATAGACCCTGACAAAAGCAGGAAATGAATTAAAAATGAAAAATAAGGAGAAAGCAATATTAATCATTGTTAATAAAAAATAAAAGATTGGCAGCAACTTAAATGTTCATTAGTAGGGGCCTACATTAAATAAGACTACCATCCATCCATATAATAGATACCATGAGGCCACAAGAGTAAGAAAGCTTTTTACAGACCAACATGAAATTGTTTTTAAGATACACTGTTAAGTGAAACTAAGCAACAGGAGAAATAGTAGTGAGCATTTATGTGAGAAGGAAAATTCTTTTGTTACAAATAATATACATATATACATGCACACATATGTATATCTTCTATATGTGTAAAATATTTATGGAAAGAAACAAAGGAATTTAGATAACAGAAACTGTACTTCAGAGAGACTACTATGGTGATTTGGGGACAAGAATGAGCAGAACACTTCTTCCTACAGACTGCTGTGCAGCTGTGTGGCTCTGGAATCGTGAACCAGGCGAATGTAGCTCCTATTCGAAAAAAGTGCAACTGAAATTTAAAATCTAATTTGCCAAAACAATGCATAATTGTCCATCAGCGGAAAAATTATTTATTACTCTCTAAATCAGTAAATTCTGTTAATATATTGTTCAATGTGTACCTCAACATTCTATGAACATGGCACTGGTAAGAACTCCTAACAAAACAGTACATGCTCAGTCTCTTTAGTCGTGTCCACTCTTTGCTACCCTATGGACTGTAGCCTGCCAGACTTCTCTGTCCATGGGATTCTTCAAGAAAGAACACTGGACTGGGTTGCCATGCCCTCCTCCTGGGGACGTTACCGACCCAGGGATTGAACTCTCATCTCTTACATGTTCTGCATTGGGAAGCAGGCTCCTTACTGCTAGCACCATTGAGGAAGCCCAAACAAAACAGTAATTAACAACAACAACAACAAAATCGATGGCAGCTTTTTCCTCAATAACTTTCTCTTCAAATCAATGTACTTGCAATGAAAAAGAGGCAGCATTAAGATTCAATTAGTGAACACTGATAAAGCTCATTTTCCTAAATTATGGAAAAGAAAAAAAATGAGATGTTTTTGCCTAATTTATTTGTCTATCATTAAGAAATACACATAAATACAGAAAAAAGTTTGACACAGGTGGTTCCAAATTTAAGTGTCAAAAACTAAAATTTTGTCCTAGCTCCTTTCTTTCTAAAAAAAAAAAACAAACCTGTATTTCCAATTCTGGTGCTGAAGAAGACTCTTGAGTGTCCCTTAGACTGTAATATCAATACAGTCAATCCTAAAGGAAATGAACCCTGAATATTCATTAGAAGGACTGTTGCTGAAGCTCCAATACTTTGGCCACCTGATGCAGAGTCAACTCACTGGAAAAGACCCTGATGCTGGGAAAGACTGAAGGCAAAGGAGAAGTGGGTGGCAGAGGAGATGGTTAGATAGCATCACCGACTCAATGGACATGAATTTGAGCAAATTCTGGGAGACAGTAGAGGACAGAAGAGGCTGGCGTGCTGTAGTAAGTGGGGTCACAAAGAGTCAGACACAAACTTAGTGACTGCTGCTGCTGCTGCTAAGTCGCTTCAGTCATGTCCGACTCTGTGCAACCCCATAGACGGCAGCCCACCAGGCTCCCCCATCCCTGGGATTCTCCAGGCAAAAACACTGGAGTGGGTTGCCATTGCCTTCTCCATTGTGTGAAAGTGAAAAGTGAAAGTGAAGTCTCTCGGTCGCGTCCGACTTGTAGCGACCCCATGGACTGCAGCCTACCAGGCTCCTCCATCCATGGGATTTTCTAGGCAAGAGTACTGGAGTGGCTTGCCATTGCCTTCTCTGAACTTAGTGACTAAACAACAACAATTATTTCATGAAGTGACTGTATGATCTGGACACATGTCCTGGGGCCACAGCTAAAAGAAAGTTTAGGATGCTCCATGGAACTGGGACCACAGCCCTGCTCACATATTCTAGGAGCAGATTCAAGAAGCATTTGAATCTTTGGTCACCTTCTAACAGAAGACAAAAAATTCGTTATCAGTTATACCAACCCAAAACCTGTGATCTCTGGAGGACACTCTATCCTTTAGGGATCTCATTATAGGGCAAATTTTTTTAAAAAAATTTTAAATTTTTTAAAGAGCCATAATAAAGTGATAGAGACTTCTAATTAACTCCTGACTTCAAAATCTAAGATCATTGTTTCCAGGTTGTGTTAGTGCTAAAAACTTAGGGTTTTCAACTAAGAGTTTGCTCCCACTGGAATTCATAAATCATATCAAGGTCAGGATTTCTGCACAGCCTTATAGATGGAAGCCATTATTCTGACACTAACCTTCAGTGAAATTCCATCAATTAATAGTTTAGGTCTAAGTTTCAATGCTCTATTATTCAAAAATAATAATTATGTTGTAATTTAACTGTTAATAGTTTATCTGTAATTGATAGTGACACCAGATATTGACTACTAAACTTTTTCTTTTTCTCTATCAATACCAAGCTGACCAGGCACATAAATAAGCATTGAGGACTGTGATAAAGCATCTGTTCTTCAGATGAGAAATCAGACTTTTCAGCTAATGCTCTTGAAGAGAGCAAACTCAACCCTCAATCATGCCATTGTTTCATAAATGATCATCTAGGTGAAAAGAAAAGAAGGTAACTGAGAAGACCAGAGAGGTTTTCAGAGAAGGCTGAAACACTCACCTTGGAACTAATCAACACTTCAGGTTGGGGACGCTCCGCCTTATTGTACTTTTCAATGGTCCGGGGCCTGGATTTTGACAGACACTCCAAAACAAATGCAGCTATTCAAACATCTCCCATGTCTGAAAAGTATCTTGAGTACTCAAGTACATTGTGAAATGTGATTAACACGCTTTGATTTTGAAAAACCCCAGAGAAAGAAAAGAATGTAAATAAAAGAATGGAAAATATATATACAACTGGACATTATGGAAGAGAATAACAGACAGAAAATATACAAGTAAGATTAAGTTGCTACATCTGGGGAAGGAACATAGCCGATTCCTTTAATTCTCTGTGAAGTAAATGGGAAGCAACTGTTTTTATTCTTATTTTGCAAATAAGAAAATCAGGCATGAAGCATAAAAGTTCACAATGCGGAGGGGAAAAGTTACAGGTTTACAGAAGTAATGATTGAGTGAGAACAGTAAGGTTAAGTCACAGGAAGCTATGTTTTAATCTTTCCTTTGAAAGAAGGACCCGTTTGTTCTTTGTATCTGTCCTTCAAGAAAGTTGTGAACTACCTAATAATCACGGCGTAATACGCAATGGTCATTTTCATGCATACAGAATATTATTTTAGCCAGGGAGATCAAACAAATCAATCCTAAAGGAAATCAACTCTGAATTCATTGGAAGGAATGATGCTGAAGCTGAAGCTCCAATTCTTCGGCTACCTGATGCAAAGAGCCAACTCCTTGGAAAAGACCCTGATGCTGGGAAAGACTGAGGGCCAGCGGAGAAGGGGGTGGCAGAAGATGAGAAGGTTAGATAGAATCACAGACTCAATGGACATGAATTTGAGCAAACTCAGGGAGATAGTGAAGGACAGGGAAGCCTGGTATGCTGTAGTCCATGGGATGGCAAAGGGTCAGACATGACTTAGTGACTGAACAGCAACAAAAGAAGTGGGGAGAAAGGGAGAAAAGACAGGGTCCTTGAGGTCTAGGAGGGTGTTTATGTGTGTAAGGAAGAGGGGCAGGGGTGATGGAGAGAGAGAGTGAAAAACACACCTGAAATCTTTTTGGAAACAGAAATTCATTTTAAATAGATGGCACAGAGGTAGTCTAATGTCATGGGAAATGAGAAAAAAATATATACACATTAAAAAACCTTCTGTCTTTTTGCCTTTTATATTGTTAATGCATTTTGATTTAATATTCAAATAGCACTGGGTGCACCAGTGACAAAGCAAAAATCAACTAAAAGACTTAGATTCTATTGAGATAGGCAGGCTCATCCTAATTCTCAAATACTTACTTATATGATAGTAATATTCTATGCTACAACTATAAAGAAAATACTACTAGGACACCCTCCACTTTCTTGAACGTATCAGAGTTTAGACAGAAGTAAGAGATAAACATCTATTTCTGCTTTATTGACTACGCCAAAGCCTTTGACTATGTGGATCACAATAAACTATGGAAAATTCTGAAAGAGATGGCAATACCAGACCACCTGATCTGCCTCTTGAGAAATCTGTATGCAGGTCAGGAAGCAACAGTTAGAACTGGACATGGAACGACAGACTGGTTCCAAATAGAAAAAGGAGTCCGTCAAGGCTGTATATTGTCACCCTGTTTATTTAACTTATATGCAGAGTACATCATGAGAAACACTGGACTGGAAGAAGCACAAGCTGGAATCAAGATTGCCGGGAGAAATATCAATAACCTCAGATATGCAGATGACACCACCCTTATGGCAGAAAGTGAAGAGGATCTAAAAAGCCTCTTGATGAAAGTGAAAGAGGAGAGTGAAAAAGTTGGCTTAAAGCTCAACAGTTAGAAAACGAAGATCATGGCATCCCATCACTTCATGGGAAATAGATGGGGAAACAGTGGAAACAGTGTCAGACTTTATTTTTCTGGGCTCCAAAATCACTGCAGATGGTGACTGCAGCCATGAAATTAAAAGACGCTTACTCCTTGGAAGGAAAGTTATAAGCAACCTAGATAGCATATTCAAAAGCAGAGACATTACTTTGCCAACAAAGGTTCGTCTAGTCAAGGCTATGGTTTTTCCTGTGGTCATGTATGGATGTGAGAGTTGGACTGTGAAG
>NW_011494811.1:3698332-3707305 GCF_000754665.1 Bison bison bison
TTGGCCTCCTCATGTGAAGAGTTGACTCATTGGAAAAGACTCTGATGCTGGGAGGGATTGGGGGCAAGAGGAGAAGGGGATGACAGAAGATGAGATGGCTGAATGGCATCACTGATTTGATGGACGTGAGTCTGGGTGAACTCCCGGAGTTGGTGATGGACAGGGAGGCCTAGCGTGCTGCGATTCATGGGGTCACAAAGAGTCGGACACGACTGAGCGACTGATCTGATCTGATCTGAAGAGTTAAACATTACTATCGAGAAGCCAATGGCAATCCACTCCAGTACTCTTGCCTGGAAAATCCCATGGATGGAGGAGCCTGGTAGGCTGCAGTCCATGCGGTCGCTAAGATTTGGACACGACTGAGTGACTTCACTTTCACTTTTCACTTTCCTGCATTGGAGAAGGAAATGGCAACCCACTCCAGTGTTCTTGCCTGGAGAATCCCAGGGACGGAGGAGCCTGATGGGCTACTGTCTACGGGGTCACACAGAGTCAGACACGACTGAAGCAACTTAGCAGCAGCAGCAGCAGCAGCAGGATTGATGTACTTTTTTTTTAACAGCCACAAATATTATAAAAATCAATGGAAACATACGATTCTAAGCTACACTTATACTACAATTTTGACTACATTTTGCCAAGACCACATGAAACTTGAAAAGTAGGGCAAGTACTAATTTATCTGCAGAAACTTTAATTGAACATACTCTCTTAAGTGCTCCTTTCCTGAAATCATACTGGCAGAGTGGAGAGTTAACAATATATGAGCAATTGTAAAACAACTTTTAAAATGCGCACTAAAATCCAAAAAAATGAAATGATTATTTAGGAAAAATGGTCTCTGAGAAATATCCATAGAGAAGTTAGTTGGGTTCTAAGGCCACACAGAGTCCCAGAAGAAGGTGTAGCATGTACCATGAAAATATGGATAACCATTTAAAATAAATCCAGGATTTCAACATAGGGTCTTAATAAAACCAATGGCCTATTCAAGTGGAAATCCAGTATTTTCTGGAAACATTCAAACAATTTTCTAAGTCTACTACTAATTATCCTTATAAGGTTTTAATGTTACATTCCACCTAGAAAATCTTCATCATCTTTATTTAGAAAATAAATAAGGCTAAGGCTTAGAATTTAACATATACACTACATTATTTTTACTTTATGGGCTTCACAGGTAAATGGTAAAGAATCCACCTGGATCTGGAAGATCCCCTGGAGTAGGAAATGGCAACCTGCTCCAGTATTTTTGCCTGGAAAATTCTGTGGACAGAGGAGCCTGGCAGGCTATAGTCCACAGGACTGCAAAGAGTCAGACACAACCGAGTGACTGAACACACATACATTTTTACTTTATCATCTGCTACTGATAAACTATTCCACTGATAAAATAAGAGCTGAATGCAAACCAGAAATGACACCTTTCACATATTGCAAACCTAAAGGCAGCTGAAACACAGATAGGAAATAACACAATATTCTTAGCCATTCAATTGAAATAAATACATACCCTTAAAATAATGAAAATAAAAACTAGAAATAATTAATATGCATACTCCTTCAGGTAATATCTGCACCATATGTGTATGCCATAGAGAAGGAAGTGGCACCCCACTCCAGTATTCTTGCCTGGAAAATCCCATGGACGGAGGAGCCTGGTGGGCTACAGTCCATGGGGTCGCGAAGAGTCGGACACGACTGAGCGACTTCACTTTCACTTTTCACTTTCATGCATTGGAGAAGGAAATGGCAACCCACTCCAGTGTTCTTGCCTGGAGAATCCCAGAGCGGGGAGCCTGGTGGGCTGCCGTCTATGGGGTCGCACAGAGTCGGACACGACTGAAGCGACTTAGCAGCAGCAGCATGTGTATGTCATGTTATATATGTTCATTATCAAAGATACTGGGTAGCTCAAAGAGCCTTAAAATATCTGTAGTCTTCCTCCTCATGTACACAGAAGAATCGGCACACATTTTAATATGATAGATTCCGAGCAATGTAAGACATACAACTCATTTTTTTCTTTGATGTGAAGAAATTGGGTGTTTTGTTTGTGTTTTTGGAGTCTAAGCTTATGATCATCCTTTAGGATTGGTCTACACAAATGATACACGTGTGGATATTTAGAAAAAGCAAATGTTTTAATATTCAACTTGACACGTTTTTCAGTCTACATGGAGCCCTTTAACATAATCAGTAGGTTAATCCTTCCAAAATGAAACCTCAGCAAGATGACCTCTTAAATAATAAATAGTCTACTAGACAGAATGACTATAAATACTGATGGCAGGGACTATTTCTTACATTTCTACATTCTGTCCATCACCTAGCATGGTGGCTTGCATATAATATTTATATAATAAATACTTGTCCAAAATAGAGTTAAATAGTCCAAATCCTAGCCCTATTTTTACCATTGACATTTTGGGAAATGTGATAAATATCTTTCGGAGCATCTAGTCCACAGCTTACTCCACCTTCCCTCTTAGAGCTGCTGACCACCACCCAGAGGAGTAAGCCCAGCACTACCACCATGTTAACCTCCTGTTACATGACTTTTACTCCTGGCCTAGAGCCGAATGAATCACAGGCAGACAGAACACAGATAAAGGCAATCAGACTGTCTCACCTGAGAATATGAAATCAGAGGCACATAAAGTGGTATTTGCGCTTCCCAAGTGGCACAAGCAATAAAGAATACACCTGCCAATTCAGGCCATGCAAGAGATGCAGGTTCCATCCCTGGGTCAGGAAGATCCCCTGAAGAAGGAAAGGGCAGCCCGCTCAGTATCTTGCCTAGAAAATCCCACGGACAGAGAAGCCTGGTGGGTTACAGTCCATGGGGTCTCGAGAGTTGGACACAACTGAGCACAGGCATACACACACACACACACACACACACACTGATACTGGGAAGTTAAACATGTCAATGGCAGACTATTAAAGGTTTTGCTGAGTTTCTTAGAGCTATCTTAGTTCCTTTTCTTTTTTTAGGTATGGCTGTACAACTATTTCTTGAATTCTGAGAGGTCCCTTATATTCCTAAAGGAAATTCTCACTTTCATGTAATAAGTAATAGAAATGAACTAAAGTTTGTTTAAGCAAGAATCTGGGGCAAGTAATTTATTTCACAGTAATTGTAAGACATAAAAAATACTAGATGTATTCTTCAAGTAAGAAAGTTCCCTAAATGTGTTAGTTCAAACTTTCTCCCAATTAGGAATTATTTTGACAAACTCCTAAGAAGCTCATGCTAACTACTTCTGAACATAAGAAATCAGCTCTAACTGTCAGGCCCCTTTCTGGAAGTAACTAAAAATGTGTATTCCTATAACTTTGATCCACTGGTCCTGTCTGTCTTCTACAGAAATTGGATTTATTCTGCTTTCCATGTGCCAATTTTTCAGCTTTTTGAAGAGCGATGCCCTATTACTCACTTGTATTAACTCTCCTTCAGGTTAAACTTCTCTAGCCCACTCATTTCAGTTTTAAAAAATGAGATGAGTGGGCTAGAGAAGTTTTTAAAACTCATTTTTTAAAACTGAAATATAGTTGACATGTAATATTTTATAAGTCACTCATTCTTACCTGTGTGTGATAAAGGCACTTGATAAAATACTCATGAGGATAAGATAGTTGATTGCTATCTATAGCTACTGAGATATGAGTATTACTAATAAAAATACTACTTTCAGCTCCTTCTATTTGTGAAGAAGCATGAAAAAGTACCTCTACACCCAAAGAATATTTCTTGTATAGAGAAGTAATATCATCTCAGTTAGACATAAGGAAACTGACCCATAGAAGGCCAGCTGCAAACAACCAATACTGCCCTCAATATTTCCTCCCATATTGACAATTACACCCAGTGGTAGTAAAATTGTCAAAAATCAATTCCTCCAGAACTCTGGGAATCAATCAAAAGGCCTGCAACAATTGAGGAATTACCAAACAACTCAGCTATTCCTTCCACCCCTAAGTAAAAATACAAGGGAACTGAAACATGTCCATACAATAACCTGTATACATATACTCATAAGAGCATTATTCATAATAGCCCAAAAGTAGAAACAACCTGAATGTCTATCAAGTGATGAATGGATAAATAAAATGTGGTATATCCACACAGCTGAGACTGAAGTTAAGAAGCCTCGAGACCATGAATGCTGAGGACTACCCGCAGTTACCAAACACGGGGAGAGATCCATGGAACCAATTTTCTCTCAGTTTCCAGAAGGAATCAACCCTGCCAAGACACTGATTTTGAAATTCTGGGCTCCAGAACTGTGAGAAAATAAATTTCTGTTGTCTTAGGCCAAAACAAAACAAACAAAAATGAAAACATTATACATGTTTTTCTAGAAAAATGGAAAAGTGAAAAGAAAATTTAAAGTATTTATTATATTACCAATCCAGCAGAAAAACTAACATTTTTCTGTATTCTCCCTCATACTTTATTTCAGGTATTATCAACATAGTTTGAGACCTCAACTATACATACAATTTTATAAAATGTCCCCTTAATTATATTAATGTGTTTCCTCATACCATTACAGATTATTTGCAAACATTATATCTTCTTCTATTGAACCATCATCCTCCTTAATTCTCATAACATTAGGTTGCTTTCAAAATTTCACTATTATGAGTATGACAATGAATACTTTTTTATATTTCTGATTATTCTTTTGGAATATACTGCAAGTCAATAGATTGATCTCGCCAGGTCAAAGGAAGAAAACACCCTTTAGAAAATAGCACCCATGTAGTGCTTTAGTCACCAAGTCATGTCCAACTCTTATGACCCCCCCTGGACTGTAGGCCACCAGGCTCCTCTGTCCACGGAATTTCCCAGGCAAGAATACTGGAGTGGGCCGCCATTTCCTTCTCCAGGGGATCTTCCTGACCCAGGGATCAAACCTCCATCTCCTGCATTGTAGGCAGATTCTTTACAGCTGAGCCACTAGGGAAGCCCCAAAACTGTATAATATTGTATAAATATCAATAACATTTAATCACTGAAATATTTACATTATTTTCTATTTTTCATTTTAAAATAATAAGGCAGTAAATTCTTTATAAATATTTATATTTATATATGATTATTTTTAACAGTTCTTCTGTTAATCATGATACTAAAAAAATTTATAGACAATTTCAAAATTCCTAATATGATGACACTAAGTTACATTCTATGGGAGCTGTATCATTTTATACCCCCAAAGGTCTGTGAGTGAGTTCATATCATACATAACTTCAGGCATTATTTTTAAACAAAATAAAATGAAATCAATAAGTTTTAAGTATGCCTGGTGGCTCAGACCGTAAAAGCGTCTGCCTACAATGTGGGAGACCAGGGTTCAATCCCTGTGTCAGGAAGATCCCCAGAGAAGGCAATGCCAACCCACTCCAGTACTCTTGCCTGGAAAATCCCATGGATGGAAGAGCCTAGTAGGCTACAGTCCATGGGGTCACAAAGAGTCCAACAAGATTGAGCAACTTCACTTTCACTTTCAAAATATATGGTTTTTTATATTTAAGGTTTTTGTATTAATAAAGTATTAATATTTTAACACAAGTCTATTAATCGTTTATTTCTTCCATTGCTCTTAGGCTTAAGAAATTATTCTCTATTGAGGTTCACATCAGCACTTACTGATGCTTTCTTTTAGGTTTTTTTTTAGTGCCATATCTGGTACTTAGGATATATCAGTTGAGATTCAATACCTATTTCAAAAATATATAAATACTGAAAACTGACAAAATCAGAGCCAACCTTGGAATGAAGCTTGAATGACACTCACATGCCTCTGCTAAAGCAATATCAAGACAAAACAAAGGGTTACTTTCCTTGTTAATAACACCATGTTAGTCGCTCTGCTGCTGCTGCTGCTAAGTCACTTCAGTCGTGTCCGACTCTGTGCAACCCCAGAGACGACAGCCCACCAGGCTCCCCCATCCCTGGGATTCTCCAGGCAAGAACACTGGAGTGGGCTGCCATTTCCTTCTCCATGCCCAACTCTTTGTAACCCCCTGGACTATAGCCCATCAGGCTACTCTGCCCGTGGAATTCTCCAGGCAAGAATACTGGAATGGGTAGCCATTCTCTTCTCCAGGAGATCTTCCCAACCCAGGGATTGAACCAGGGTCTCCTACATTGCAAAGAGATTCTTTACCATCTGAGCCAACAAGGAAGCCCCACAACCCTATAAATGAAAGGAGGTTTCATTCAAGAAGGAAAATGAAAACTTTAAAGAGAAAAATAAAAGGAGAACAGAAAAAGGAAAAAAGGAAAGCTTTTGTAATGTTAAAATTTTCAAGGCAATTGAAATAATCTTCATTTTCAATAAACTTGCAATTTAGACTTTCAACTTTATAGAAACTGATATTGGAGTATCCAATAGATACTGGAGGCAACTACTTTTAGTATTTGAGGCCTGGGAAGTAAGGAACACAATATCCTGGTTGTTAAGAAGATATAATATCAGATAGTGGCATCTACTGGCAAATGATAATATTGTAACCCAATTCTAGTAGGACATTATAAATATCTAGAAAGTATGTCTGTGTGATATTTATCTTATATTTTTGCAAAGATATAAATAATTGTATATTTTAAAATATTCAACAAGATTTCTATACCTAGCATTGTTTACTTTTAGTATATGTACTGCTCACATGAGCACACTAGCATTGCTTATTGATCTCTAGCTGCTATTATCACATAATTGCTCTCCACCTCACACCATAACATTCCATGAGGCAGTGAAGCCATCTGGTCCTGGACTTTTGTTTGTGGGAGGTTTCTGATTTCAGATTTAGTCTCCTTATTAGTAACTGGTCTATTGAAATTTTCTATTTCTTCAGGATTCATGGTAGGTTGTATTTCTAGGAATTTATCCATTTCTTCTAGGTTGTTAATTATTTTAACCTCTTTTCTGAATCATTTGTGGGAATTTTTGCCTTTGATGATAATTTATCATAATGCAGTATGTTTATCTGCATCTCATCAAGTACATCAGAATTCTTGAACATCCTAATCATACATAAATACATAAGTAAGTCAATAATCATTCATCCTTCAAGGGATTTATTAAGGAAAGAACACTTTTAATATCATTCCACAAAGCCAGCACTACCCTGATACCAAAATCAGACAAAAACTCTACAAGAAAATTATACTTCCATATCCCTAATGAACCATATGCAAAATTTTTCAACAAAATATAAAGAAACTGGAATCAACAATACATTAAAAGCATCACACATCATGGTCAAGTGGAATTTATTTCACAGATACAAGGATAGTCAGTTCAACATCCACAAATCAATCTATGTGATGGACCATATTAACAAAATAAAGGATAAAAATCATAGGATCATCTCAATAGATTTAGGAAAACTTCACAAAATTTATCATCCATTCATAGCAAAAACTCTCCAGAGAGTTGGTATAGAGGTAAGGTACCTTAACATAATAAAGGCCATATATATATCAAGCCCACAGTTAACATCACGCTGCTGCTGCTGCTGCTGCTGCTGCTGCTGCTGCTAGGTCGCTTCAGTCGTGTCTGACTCTGCGACCCCATAGACGGAAGCCCACCCGGCTCCCCCGTCCCTGGGATTCTCCAGGCAAGAACACTGGAGTGGGTTGCCATTTCCTTCTCCAATGCAGGAAACTGAAAAGTGAAAGTGAAGTCTCTCAGTCGTGTCTGACTCTTCTCGACCCCATGGACTGCAGCCTACCAGGCTCCCCTGTCCATGGGATTTTCCAGGCAAGAGTACTGGAGTCAGGTGCCATTGCCTTCTCCAGTTAAATTCATATCCAATGGTAAAAAGCTAAAAATTTTTCCTCTAAGATCAGGAACAAGACAAGGATGCCCACTCTTGCCACTTTTATTCAACATGGTACTGGAAGTCCTACTCAGAGCAATGAGGCCAGAAAAAGGAAGAAATGACATCCAAACTGGAAAGAAAGAAATAAAACTATCTCTACTTTCAGATGACATATTATATATAGAAAACCCAAAAGACACTACCAAAAAAAAAAACAAAAAAACTATTAGAACTAAATCAACAAACAGTAAAGTTTCAGGATACAAAATCAATATATTCAAGATGGAAGGGACATCAGTGATCATCTAGATCAATGCCTTGATATTTATAGGTGCAGAAAGTAAGGCCCCAAGTTACTGCATAATTAGATAAGTCTTTCTCACTTGTTAGGAACACTAGTTAATTCCTACACTGTTGAGTTTGTGGAAATTAATACAATATACTACGACCACCATAGCCTAACTATTAATAGCTCTCCAAACTGATTGAAACTTAAAGAGGAAAAAGTTCCCTCAATACAATTAAAGATTGGTTCAAGTACATGTAGGGCTGAGTCTCTAAACTGTTTACCCGAAACTATTACAACATTGTTAATCAGCTATAACTCAATACAAAATAAAAAGTTTTTTTTTAAAAAAAGATTAATGTAATCTAAAGATACATTGATATAATGAAGTATTATGCTGTTGAAAAAAAGAATGAGGAAAATCTCTGTGAACTGATACGGAATGATTTAAGAACATTATTAAGATAAAATACAGAATAGTATCTATGGTATGTGACATTTTTGTGTAAGAAAGAAGAGAAAAAGAAGAAGTATAGAAGTATCTGTTCAAATAAGAAATATATACATATCTTCAAAAAAATATATACAAAATATATACATATCTGCAAAAAAAGAAACATCAAAAGAATGCACAAGAAATGAGAGAGATTAGATACTTATAGATTGGTGGGTGAGAAATATGGGGTATGGAAATGACATGGAAAAAAATGGGAGGTAATGCCTCCCTCTCTGAATATAGTTTTTCATACAGTTCTGAGTTTTGGAAACATGTCGATGTTTTACACATGCATGCACACGCCCACACACATAATAAGAATGACAGGAGATATGAAAATGAAACACAA